>NC_056451.1:26718898-26728898 GCF_018296145.1 Oncorhynchus tshawytscha
CACACACACACTCAGACACACTCACAGACACACACACACTCAGACACACTCACAGACACACACACACACACACACTCAGACACACACACACACACTCAGACACACACACACACACTCAGACACACTCACAGACACACACACACACACTCACACACTCAGACACACTCACAGACACACACACACACTCAGACACACTCACACACTTACTCAGACATACTCACAGATACACTCACAGACACACACACTCAGACACACTCACACACTTACTCAGACATACTCACAGATACACTCACAGACACACACACACACACACTCAGACACACTCAGACACACACTCAGACACACTCAGACACACACACACACTCAGACACACACACACACTCAGACACACACACACTCACACACACACACACACACTCATACACACTCACAGACACACACACACACACACACACACACACACTCAGACACACTCACAGACACACACACACACACTCAGACACACTCACACACTTACTCAGACACACTCACAGATACACACACCCAGACACACACTCAGACACTCACAGACACACACTCAGACACACTCACAGACACACACAGACACACTCACAGACACACACACTCACACACTTACTCAGACATACTCACAGATACACTCACAGACACACACACACACACACACTCAGACACACTCACAGACACCCACACACACACTCAGACACTCACAGACACACACACACACACACACACACACACACTCAGACACACTCACAGACACCCACACACACACTCAGACACACTCAGATACACACACACACACTCAGACACACACACTCAGACACACACACACTCAGACACACACACTCAGACACACACACACACACTCAGACACACTCACAGACACCCACACACACACACTCAGACACACTCAGACACACACACACACTCAGACACACACACTCAGACACACTCACAGACACACTCACACACTTACTCAGACATACTCACAGATACACTCACAGACACACACACACACACACTCAGACACACTCACAGACACCCACACACACACTCAGACACACACACACACACACTCAGACACACACACTCAGACACACACATACTCAGACACACACACTCAGACACACACACACACTCAGACACACACACTCAGACACACACACACACACACACTCAGACACACTCACAGACACACACACACACACACACACACACACTCAGACACACTCACAGACACACACACACACACACATACTCAGACACACACACACACACTCAGACACACACACTCAGACACACTCACAGACACACACACACACACACACACTCACACACTCAGACACACTCACAGACACACACACTCAGACACACTCACACACTTACTCAGACATACTCACAGATACACTCACAGACACACACACACACACACTCAGACACACTCAGACACACACACACTCAGACACACACACACACACACACTCATACACACTCACAGACACACACACACACACACACACACACACACACAGACACACACACACACACACACACACACACACACACACACACACTCAGACACACTCACAGACACAGACACACACACACACACAGACACACTCACACACTTACTCAGACACACTCACAGACACACACACACACACACTCAGACACACTCACACACTTACTCAGACACACTCACAGATACACACACTCAGACACACTCACAGACACACACTCAGACACACTCACAGACACACACAGACACACTCACAGACACACACAGACACACTCACAGACACACACAGATACACACACAGATTCACACACACCTGGAAGATCTCAAAGCCTGCTATGTCCAGTATGCCTATGAAAGAGGCTCCCTGCCTCTGTCTGCGGTCCAGCGCCCGGTTGATCCTGTGGACCAGCCAACGGAACAGACGCTCATATGTAGCTTTGGCCAACGCCTCCACAGCAAAGTCAGCCTAGAGAGAGAGAGAGAGAAGAGAGAAGGGAGAGAGAATAGAGTGAGAGGAGAGAAAAGAGAGAGAAGAGATAAAGAAGAGAGAGAGAAGAGTGAGTGAGAAGAGAAAGAGAAGATAGAGAAGAGATAGAGGAGAGAAAAGAGAGAGAAGAGAGAAAGAGAGCAAGAGAAGAGAGAGAAGAGAGAGTGATAGAGAAGAGAGAGAGATAAGTTAGAGAGAAGAGAGAGAGAAGAGTGAGAGAGAAAAGAGAGAGAAGAGAGAGAAGAGTTAGAGAGAAGAGAGAGAGAAGAGTTAGAGAGAAGAGAGAGAGAAGAGAGAGAGCATTATTAATTTAGAGATTTTAAGAAACCTGCATGTGCTTCTTACACCAATTGTATGTACAGTGGGGCAAAAAAGTATTTAGTCAGCCACCAATTGTGCAAGTTCTCCCACTTAAAATGATGAGAGAGGCCTGTAATTTTCATCATAGGTACACTTCAACTATGACAGACAAAATGGGGAAAAAAATCCAGAAAATCACATTGTAGGATTTTAAATTAATTTATTAGCAAATTATGGTGGAAAGTAAGTATTTGGTCACCTACAAACAAGCAAGATTTCTGGCTCTCACAGACCTGCAACTTCTTCTTTAAGAGGCTCCTATGTCCTCCACTCGTTACCTGTATTAATGGCACCTGTTTGAACTTGTTATCAGTATTAAAGACACCTGTCCACAACCTCAAATAGTCACACTCCAAACTCCACTATGGCCAAGACCAAAGAGCTTTGTTTGTTGTTAATTGCTTTCTCTAACCAGTTGCTGTTATCCTAATGCCAGGGGCACAACTTGTCTTTAACTCAAACACCAGATGTGCTCGGGAGGGAGAGGACTGGAAACAACAAGCTATTTAGGTCAAAAGGGGGAGAGGCGCTGTGCTGTGATGTTTTATTTATTTTTTAAGCTAATTTTGCAGCACGCTTGAGTGATTTGAGATGGCAGGGAGTTCCATGCATCCATGGTGGTATATATTACTGTGTGTTGCTTTGAATTGATTTAGACTTTAGAGACTGTGAGGAGGCCGCCGTGTAGCCTGTCTTGTGGGGTACGCCTGTCTGTCAGAGCTGTGTTAGTTGATTGAATAGACAGTTTGTAGTTTTTAACACATTAATATTTCTTACAAAACGCGACGCATTCGATCTCTGCTCTAAGCCAGAAGAGGTCAACAAGCATTTAGTTGACATGAACTCTCTGTGAACACGGCAGGGCAAGACGTGCTGTTCTGATATGCCCTCTTTACAGCCCCTGACCCGATCACCTGGAAGTAGTCAGGACATGATAAAACTTCAGCTTCTTTCTTCAAGTGTGGTGTTAAGAATGCTGAGTATCTCTTTATCACAGACAGACCTCTCCCCATATTTCCAACAACTGAATTGTCACGCCCTGGCCTTAGTTATCTTTGTTTTCTTTATTATTTTGGTTAGGTCAGGGTGGGACATGGGGGATTTATGTGCTTTGTCTTGTCTAGGGGTTTTTGTATGGTTATGGGGCTGTTTCCTTTCTAGGTAGTTTTGTATGTTTATGGGGCTGGTACCTGTCTAGGTAAATTGTATGTCTATGGTTGCCTAGATTGGTTCTCAATTAGAGGCAGCTGTCTATCGTTGTCTCTGATTGAGAACCATATTTAGGCAGCCATATTCTTTGGGTATTTTGTGGGTGATTGTTTCCTGTGTCAGTGTTTGTTCCACACGGGACTGTTTTCGGGTTTTCACGTTTTGTAGTTTGTTCATGTTTGAGTTTTCTTATTAAAATACCATGAACTATAACCACGCTGCGTTTTGGTCCGCCTCTCCTTCCCAGGAAGAAAGCTGTGACATGAATCAATATGCCTTGACCATGACAACTTACAGTCTAAGGTGACATCAACAAGTTTAGTCTCCTCAACTTGCTCAAAAGCTACATTATTCATTACCAAATTCAGCTGAGGTTTATAGCTCATGGAGTAATTTGTACCAACTACTATGCCATTAGTCTTAGATATTGTCACGTATGCTCCCTCTCCAGGCTCTAGGTCATCAGGCTGCTGATTATCCCACACACCTGTCACCATCGTCACGCGCACCTGCACCTCATCACTCACCTGTGCTCCATCACCTCCCTGATTACCTCCCCTGTTTCTGTCTCTCCCATTGGTTCCTTCCCCAGGTGTTATTGTTTCTGTTTCAGTGTTTCATGTCTGTACGTTGTTCGTGTTTCTTGTTTTGTATTATGTTGTTATTGATTAAATCACTCACACCCTGAACTTGATTCCCGACTCTCAGTGCACATCTTTAAAGATGTGCTCAGGACTAGTGTATTAATGTGTGTGTGTCTCACCTGTTCTTTGGTCTGGGCCTTCTGAACGTACTCGCGTCCTACTTTGATCCTGGGGGTGAGGATGGCCCGGGAGAACTCCAGCACGCTGATGCCCAGCAGGTGGCTCAGTTTCTGGGCAGCCGTGTCGTCTGGCATGGAGCACTGGTCCTGGTTCTTCTCCTTAGTGAACGAGATGTTCCCAAACTGGAGCACCGCAGAGATCACCTTCAACATGGCTAACAGGAGGGAGGGAGGGAGGAGGGAGACAGACAGGCAGAAAGAGAGGGATGGAGAGGAGGGGAGGGAGACAGACAGGCAGAAAGAGAGGGATGGAGAGGAGGGGAGGGAGACAGACAGACAGGCAGAAAGAAAGAGAAGGATGGAGAGGAGGGGAGGGAGACAGACAGACAGGCAGAAATAAAGAGGATGGAGAGGAGGTTAGGGGGAGGAGGCAGACAGACAGGCAGAAAGAAAGAGAAGGATGGAGAGGAGGTCAGGGAGGGAGGAGGGAGACAGATAGGCAGAAAGAGAGGGATGGAGAGGAGGGGAGGGAGACAGACAGGCAAAGAAAGAGAAGGATGGAGAGGAGGTCAGGGAGGGAGGAGGGAGACAGACAGGCAGAAAGAGAGGGATGGAGAGGAGGGGAGGGAGACAGAGGCAGAAAGAAAGAGAAGGATGGAGAGGAGGGGAGGGAGACAGACAGACAGGCAGAAATAAAGAGGATGGAGAGGAGGTTAGGGAGGGAGGGAGGAGGCAGACAGACAGGCAGAAAGAAAGAGAAGGATGGAGAGGAGGTCAGGGAGGGAGGAGGGAGACAGATAGGCAGAAAGAGAGGGATGGAGAGGAGGGGAGGGAGACAGACAGGCAAAGAAAGAGAAGGATGGAGAGGAGGTCAGGGAGGGAGGAGGGAGACAGACAGGCAGAAAGAGAGGGATGGAGAGGAGGGGAGGGAGACAGAGGCAGAAAGAAAGAGAAGGATGGAGAGGAGGTCAGGGAGGGAGGGAGGAGGGAGACAGACAGGCAAAGAAAGAGAAGGATGGAGAGGAGGTCAGGGGGAGGGAGGAGGGAGACAGACAGGCAGAAAGAGAGGGATGGAGAGGAGGGAGGGAGACAGAGGCAGAAAGAAAGAGAAGGATGGAGAGGAGGTCAGGGAGGGAAGGAGGAGGGAGACAGACAGGCAGAAAGAGAGGGATTGAGAGGAGGGGAGGGAGACAGACAGTCAGGCAGAAAGAAAGAAAGAGAGGGATGGAGAGAAAATATAGTTTTTTACTTCCATGTTCTGAGGAAAGCTCTGTCCCCCCCTCCCCTCCCCTCCCCTCCCCTCCATTCCTCTCTCGCTTACACAGAGACTCCTCTGGTGTGAATCCCATGATGGTCATAGAGTCCATGGTCTGGGTGAAGTTGTCAGCATCACTCTGGCCTGGAACAGGTATAGCACCTCCACTCAGAAACCTGTACTGGTCAGCACTACCAAGGAGAAGGTCTGCTACAAACAGAGAGGAAGAGAGAGAGGGGGAAACAGATAGAGAGAGAGGGAAACAGAGAGACAGGGAAACAGAGAGACAGGGAAACAGAGCGAGAGAGGGAAACAGAGAGAGAGAGGGAAACAGAGAGAGAGGGAGAGAGAGAGGGAAACAGAGAGAGAGAAGGAAACAGAGCGAGAGAGGGAAACAGAGGGAGAGGGAAACAGAGAGAGAGAAACACAGAGAGAGAGGATAATAATCAGTAAAAGGATCAAAAACCAGATCTATCTATTCACCAGATCTACCTAATCAAAAACCAGATCTATCTATTCACCAGATCTACCTATTCACCAGATCTACATATTCACCAGATCTACCTATTCACCAGATCTATCTATTCACCAGATCTACCTATTCACCAGATCTATCTATTCACCAGATCTATCTATTCACCAGATCTACCTATTCACCAGATCTATCTATTCACCAGATCTATCTATTCACCAGATCTATCTATTCACCAGATCTATCTATTCACCAGATCTACCTATTCACCAGATCTATCTATTCACCAGATCTATCTATTCACCAGATCTACCTATTCACCAGATCTACCTATTCACCAGATCTATCTATTCACCAGATCTACCTATTCACCAGATCTACCTATTCACCAGATCTATCTATTCACCAGATCTACCTATTCACCAGATCTACCTATTCAACTCATCCCCTTTCTCCTACCCTCTCCTACCCTCTCTTTCTTCCCACACTCTCCTACCCTCTCTTTCTTCCCTCCCTCTCCTCCCCTCCCTCTCCTACCCTCTCTTTCTTCCCACCCTCTCCTACCCTCTCTTTCTCCTCTCCCTCTCCTACCCTCTCTTTCTTCCCACCCTCTCCTACCCTCTCTTTCTCCGCTCCCTCTCCTACCCTCTCTTTCTCCTCTCCCTCTCCTACCCTCTCTTTCTTCCAACCCTCTCCTACCCTCTCTTTCTTCCCTCCCTCTCCTACCCTTTCCCTCTCCTACCCTCTCTTTCTCCTCTCCCTCTCCTACACTCTCTTTCTCCTCTCCCTCTCCTACACTCTCTTTCTCCGCTCCCTCTCCTACCCTCTCTTTCTCCCCTCCCTCTCCTACCCTCTCTTTCTCCCCTCCCTCTCCTATACTCTCTTTCTTCCCACCCTCTCCTACCCTCTCTTTCTCCCCTCCCTCTCCTACCCTCTCTTTCTCCCCTCCCTCTCCTACACTCTCTTTCTTCCCACCCTCTCCTACCCTCTCTTTCTCCCCTCCCTCTCCTACCCTCTCTTTCTCCCCCACCTCTCATACCCTCTCTTTCTCCTCTCCCTCTCCTACACTCTCTTTCTCCTCTCCCCCTCTCTCACCTCTGGTGGTCTCTGAAGCTCCACACATGAGTTGGTAGAAGATGTGGAAGGTCCTTTCATCTTTGGCCTGGCGGATCGCCCTCGACTTCTCCAGCAGGTCTGAGGTCAGGAGTAAAGGAAGGGTTCAATAGCCCCAGACACTAACCTAAGGGCAGTTTTGCATCCCCTGCTTCCCTGAGCTCACCCCTGCGTGTAGGGCAACTTCTACCTGATGACAGATTAGCAGTGACCCAACAGTGAGCATACTAATGAATTACAATAGTAATATTTAGGTTGGGACTCGAAACAGAGTCTGACTGCAGAGGAAGGATACAGGTCTCAATGTTGGCACCGACAATGTATCCAGCCACGTCAAAGTTAATACGGATGAATTTGCCCTGAGAGACAAGAGGAGAAGAATTGTGTCAGTTGATGATTAACATATTGTAACGACCCTAGGTTTATAAGCGAGGAAATCGACTCTGCCGCTCGAGCATGCTTTTGCTGCACAGTCAATAGCGAGCCGAAGCCTCGGGCTCGACCTGCTCCCTGCCTGTTTCATTACAATATTAATGAAAAAATGATACAAACTCAACAACAAAGACAGTAAATTAAAATACAGCCAATTAAAACATACTGTAGATCTTATCTGGGATCAATCTAGATATTAATACATTCTTACAAATCTGGAGGAGTTGTCGTTCTTGACAGTCTTGGCATTTCCGAAGGCCTCCAAGATGGGGTTGGCCTGTAGCAGCTGTCTCTCTAGCTCCCCCTGGAGGACAGGACAGGCACTGCATCAACACTGGGACATGCATCACAAAGCAACTCCACAACCCAAAATACTGTCCCCCAATCCCAGTACAAAAGAGGGGAGACCAGACTCATCAGCCAGTAAACAAGGCAGTAACCCAGTGGTCTCAACTCTGATTTTCAAGATATAGTCTGTAATAGCATCTCAACAGGATGAGCCCAGAGTAATCTAGACATAAATAGCTTTTCATGTGTTCTCTAACAGACATTTAAAAGCGTCAGGTAAAGCACGCCAGCCAAGCAGCACTCAAAGCTACAAACAGCAAGAGGCCAGGGCTTTGCATGGGAACAAAGCTCAGACTGACAACAATGCACATACTACTAGACAAAGCACCAAGTGCACACAGAACAACACACGCACATAAAAAGCACGCACACACACAGACGGGTATGTGTGGAGACTCCTGGTCAGCCAGAATGTATGCTTAACTCTTCTACATGGTAAATGCCTGGTGTATTTGGGCATCATTCACAGGTGTGGCCACCAGAATGGAAGCATTGAGCTCATTCACTGTAAAGGGAGGATGGGGAGGGAGGTCTATAGCCCAGCCTGAGAACAACCTCTAGCCACTACCCCTTCAGTGCTAGCAGATCAGAAAGACTGGATAGGTGTAACCACTAAGGTGATGGCTCTATCTAAGCGTCCAAAGGGTTTAGGGGAGATTCCACCTATCTGGTTTTCAGATGGCCGGTTGTTTTAAGACCAAGATTTTGTGCATCATCAGTGAATTCCAAAGCTTTCCTTCACCGATGAGGGGAATGATTCTGAGACCCACCTATGGGCGGGATTAACACCAGCTGTCAATCAGGAAACTAGAGCATTTTCATTAGGCAACTGTATATGGGTTGACGATTGACAGGTTGTTAATCCAGCCAATCAGGACGTTGAGAGAGATTCATAGGCCCGCCCATCACCACTTATTCTAGCACCCATTGGGTGTTGCAACAGATATACCGTACAGTAAAAAGCGAAACACCATTAGACACCAGAGAACAGCAGGGCTTTCATTCAGGAGACAGCAACTTTTCAGAACATTCAGACAGAAATGTTTTGTCTAAACCAGACAAGATTCTCTCGTACACATTCTACATCTATCTGCAATTCTGCAATGTCTTACCTCAATCAGCCCACAGTGGTGATAGTCTTTATACTTTATATTATACTCACATATTGCACACTCTGAGAGATTGAGAAAAACGGGAAGGTTGGGAGAATCAACGGATGAGACAAACAAACAACAAAAGACAACAACAGACCAATGAATGCAGTACAAACAAAAACAAAATGCTTGACCGTTATGGAGGAACACATCAGTAATGGTGTTGTTAAAGGACGTTAGTCTGGAGCACAAACCAGAATCGGTAGGCAGAACAGAAGAGAAGGAAAGAGGAGAAGACAGGACAGAATAGAGCCCACTCACCCTGTTCACCATGGAACTGCCCCGGGGCAACGACCTACTGCCATCCATCTGAACACGCAGGAGAGAAGGACAAGAAAGAGGGGGAGGTTGGAGGAGAGAGGGTAGGAGAGAGTGCAAAATCAAGAGGGAGGAGGGAGAGAGGGAGGAAAGGAAAGGAGAAAGAAGAGAAGGAAAACAGTAGAAAAAGGGGAGGATAAGGGGCAGTAGGGGGAGGAGAGAACATGAGAGGGGGAATGAGAGGAGATGGCAGGGAGAGAGGACAGGGCAGGGAGAGAGGACAGGGCAGGGAGAGAGGACAGGGCAGGGAGAGAGGACAGGGCAGGGAGAGAGGACAGGGCAGGGAGAGAGGACAGGGCAGGGAGAGAGGACAGGGCAGGGAGAGAGGACAGGGCAGGGAGAGAGGAGAGGAGCAGAGAGGCAGGAATGATTATAGAGGTCACTCTATAATGATTCCTCCAGCAGCACTTGATCAGCAAGAAGAACAGTAGTAGACAGGAAGTCATGGAGTAGAAGCAACATGTAGTGTAATGCAAAATGTAGCAGTACACTGTGTTTCAACCATAGTTTCAATATACATCTTTAACACAACTTCATAACAAGTCATAA
>NC_056451.1:26733898-26748898 GCF_018296145.1 Oncorhynchus tshawytscha
TTCATATTACCCAATGAACAGTACTACCATCACTTCTTACACCAGTAATCACTGTAACAGTACTACCTTCACCTCTTACACCAGTAACCACTGTAACAGTACTACCATCACTTCTTACACCAGTAACCACTGTAACAGTACTACCTTCACCTCTTACACCAGTAACCACTGTAACAGTACTACCATCACTTCTTACACCAGTAACCACTGTAACAGTACTACCTTCACTTCTTACACCAGTAATCACTGTAACAGTACTACCTTCACTTCTTACACCAGTAATCACTGTAACAGTACTACCTTCACTTCTTACACCAGTAATCACTGTAACAGTACTACCTTCACCTCTTACACCAGTAATCACTGTAACAGTACTACCTTCACTTCTTACACCAGTAATCACTGTAACAGTACTACCTTCACTTCTTACACCAGTAATCACTGTAACAGTACTACCTTCACTTCTTACACCAGTAATCACTGTAACAGTACTACCTTCACCTCTTACACCAGTAATCACTGTAACAGTACTACCTTCACTTCTTACAACAGTAATCACTGTAACAGTACTACCTTCACTTCTTACACCAGTAATCACTGTAACAGTACTACCTTCACCTCTTACACCAGTAATCACTGTAACAGTACTACCTTCACCTCTTACACCAGTAACCACTGTAACAGTACTACCATCACTTCTTACACCAGTAATCACTGTAACAGTACTACCTTCACCTCTTACACCAGTAATCACTGTAACAGTACTACCTTCACCTCTTACACCAGTAATCACTGTAACAGTACTACCTTCACCTCTTACACCAGTAACCACTGTAACAGTACTACCTTCACTTCTTACACCAGTAATCACTGTAACAGTACTACCTTCACTTCTTACACCAGTAATCACTGTAACAGTACTACCTTCACCTCTTACACCAGTAATCACTGTAACAGTACTACCTTCACTTCTTACACCAGTAATCACTGTAACAGTACTACCTTCACCTCTTACACCAGTAACCACTGTAACATTTCTGGGTGTTTGGAAAAGTACTACCTTCACTTCTTACACCAGTAACCACTGTAACAGTACTACCTTCACTTCTTACACCAGTAATCACTGTAACAGTACTACCTTCACCTCTTACACCAGTAACCACTGTAACAGTACTACCATCACTTCTTACACCAGTAATCACTGTAACAGTACTACCTTCACTTCTTACACCAGTAATCACTGTAACAGTACTACCTTCACTTCTTACACCAGTAATCACTGTAACAGTACTACCATCACTTCTTACACCAGTAATCACTGTAACAGTACTACCTTCACCTCTTACAACAGTAATCACTGTAACAGTACTACCTTCACCTTACACCAGTAATCACTGTAACTTACTACCTTCACCTTACACCAGTAATCACTGTAACAGTACTACCTTCACCTCTTACACCAGTAATCACTGTAACAGTACTACCTTCACCTCTTACACCAGTAATCACTGTAACAGTACTACCTTCACCTCTTACACCAGTAATCACTGTAACAGTACTACCTTCACCTCTTACACCAGTAATCACTGTAACAGTACTACCTTCACCTCTTACAACAGTAATCACTGTAACAGTACTACCTTCACCTTACACCAGTAATCACTGTAACAGTACTACCTTCACTTCTTACACCAGTAATCACTGTAACAGTACTACCTTCACCTCTTACACCAGTAATCACTGTAACAGTACTACCTTCACTTCTTACACCAGTAATCACTGTAACAGTACTACCTTCACTTCTTACACCAGTAATCACTGTAACAGTACTACCTTCACTTCTTACACCAGTAATCACTGTAACAGTTCTACCTTCACTTCTTACACCAGTAATCACTGTAACAGTACTACCTTCACCTCTTACACCAGTAATCACTGTAACAGTACACCAGTAATCACTGTAACAGTACTACCTTCACTTCTTACACCAGTAATCACTGTAACAGTACTACCTTCACTTCTTACACCAGTAATCACTGTAACAGTTCTACCTTCACTTCTTACACCAGTAATCACTGTAACAGTTCTACCTTCACCTCTTACACCAGTAATCACTGTAACAGTACTACCTTCACCTCTTACACCAGTAATCACTGTAACAGTACTACCTTCACTTCTTACACCAGTAATCACTGTAACAGTACTACCTTCACCTCTTACACCAGTAATCACTGTAACAAGGGGATCGATACACTTGTCAATCTATCTCAGAGAACCTGACTGAAACACAAAGGCTGTCCGTGTGTATGTGATTTCAACAGCTCTCACTGAGCAGCATTGTCGTATAGTGAGGAGGAAGGAGGTCAAAGCTACAGAAGTGGTCTCTCCAGACAGACCTCAGACCTCTGCTCCAGCCCACACTGCAGACACCAACACAATGGCCTGACCTTGTCTGTTACATTTCTGGTGTGTTTGTTTTAAAGGTTTCCTCTGAACCACAGACACACACACAGAGAGGCAAGCACACACACGCACGCATGTGCACAGACATGCACGGACACACACACACATACCGGTCATACTGGTTCAATTATCAATAGGATCACAGATCACGGACACACACCTGTCATATTGAAAGAAAGAAAGAATAAGAGAGAGAGAGACAGTCTTGTCATCTAATGAATTGACCTCGGGGCAGAAACGTTGCTCAATCTGTCTCTAACCGGTTTTAATGGAGGAGTGGAGCAATCAGTGTCTGTTTGTCACGCTCCTATCATAATACATGTGGCGTGGGAAAAGTCCTGGAATGAACTGTAATTACTACTGCCATTTGCAGAGATATTCTCATTGCCATTGTTTCAATATGCTTCCACAAAAAACATGGATTTACACTGCATTCAGAAAGTATTCAGACCCCTTCCCTTTTTCCACATTTTGTTACATTACAGCCTTATTCTAAAATTGATTTTAAAAAACGTAATCAATTTATACCCCATAATGACAATGCAAATACATAAGTATTCAGACCTTGTGCTATGAGACTTGAAATTGAGCTCAGGTGCATCCTGTTTCCATTGATCATCCTTGAGATGTTTCTACAACTTGATTGGAGTCCCCTGTAATAAATTCAGTTGATTGGACATGATTTGGAAAGGCACACACCTGTCTATATAAGGGCTCACAGTTGACAGTGCATGTCAGAGCAAAAACCAAGTCATGGGGTTGAAGGAATTGTCCGTAGAGCTCCGAGACAGGATTGTGTTGAGGCACAGATCTGGGGAAGGGTACCAAAAAATGGATGCAGCATCGAAGGTCCCCAAGAACACAGTGGCCTCCATCATTCTTAAATGGATGAAGTTTGGAACCACCCATTTTTGACAACCTGTTTTTGCTTTGTCATTATGGAGTATTGGGTGTAGATTGATGAGGGAAAAAAACAATTTACTACATTTTAAAATAAGGTTGTAATGTAACAAAATGTAGAAAAAGTCAAGGGGTCTGAATTCTGAATGCACTGTATATGGTATTTACACTGTCAGCGGGGTGTCCGTTAGGAAAATGTGGCACCAAACAACGTGGCCGGGAAGATTTTAATTTACCAGCCATTTGAGAAATGTATCAAACACATTTGCATTGGTTGTGTAACCCCTTAGGGCGTCCACTCACGGTGCTCAGAATGACAGAAATCACATTTACATTATGGTAATTCATCTGAACAAAACATGCAACTCCTGTAATGAATTAGCCAATAAAAATACATTTCCAGGCCTCCCGAGTGGCGCAGTGGTGTAAGGCACTGCATCACAGTGTTTGAGGTGTCACTACAACCAGCCGTGACAGGGAGTCCCATAGGGCGGCACACAATTGGCCCAGTGCCGTCTGGGTTAGGGGAGGTTTTGGCCGGGGGGCTTTACTTGGCTCTAGCGACTCCTTTTGGCGGGCCGGGTCGCCTGCAGGCTGACTTCAGTCGTCAGTTGAACGGTGTTTCCTCCGACACATTGGTGCAGCCGGGTTAAGCGGGAGGCTGTTAAGAAGCACGGTTTGGCTGGTCATGTTTCAGAGGACGCATGACTCTACATTAGCCTCTCCTGATTTCATTGGCGAGTTGAGCGATGAGACAAGATCGTAATTGGATATCGAGAAAAAGGGTAATTAAAACAAATCTCTGTTAGAAACTTAGAAAAAGGGTGAATCAAAAGTTGCAACAACTAGGATGGGTTGCTAATATGACTAGGATTATGAATTTGGCCTCAGGACAACGAAGGAAAGTTGATATGAAAACCAATAGAACAGGAGAGAAATGGCATATGAGGAAGTCTTCCACAGACAGCGTGCGTAAGAAAAGACGACAGTTGAAGTCGGAAGTTTAAATACACCTTAGCCAAATACATTTAAACTCAGTTTTCACAATTCCTGACATTTAATCTGAGTAAAAAGTCACTGTCAGTTAGGATCACCACTTTATTTTAAGAATGTGAAATGTCAGAATAATTATTTCTTTCATCACATTCCCAGTGGGTCAGAATTTTACATACACTCAATTAGTATTTGTTAGCAATGCTTTTAAATGGTTAAACTTGGGTCAAACGTTTTGGGTAGCCTTCCACAAGCTTCCCACAATAAATTGGACAAATTTTTGTCCATTCCTCCTGACAGAGCTGGTGTAACAGAGTCAGGTTGGTAGGCCTCCTTGCTCGCCCACTCGTTTTCAGTTCTGCCCACACATTTTCTATGGGATTGAGGTCAGGGATTTGTGATGGCCACTCAAATACATTGACTTTGTTATCCTTAGGCCATTTTGCCACAACTTTGGAAGTATACGTGGGGTCATTGTCCATTTGGAAGACTCATTTGCGACCAAGCTTTAACTTCCTGACTGATGTCTTGAGATGTTGCTTCAATATATCCTCATAATTTCCATCCTCACGATGCCATCTATTTTGTGAAGTTCACCAATCCCTCCTGCAACAAAGCACCACCACAACATGATGCTGCCACCCCGTGCTTCCTGGGTTGGGATGGTGTTCTTCGGCTTGCAAGCCTCACCCTTTTTCCTCCAAGCATAACAATAGTTATTATGGCCAAACAGTTCTATTTTTGTTTCATCAGACCAGAGGACATTTCTCTAAAAAGTACCGTAGTCTGGCTTTTTTATGGCGGTTTTGGAGCAGTGGCCTCTTCCTTGCTGAGCGGCCTTTCAGGTTATGTCGATATAGGACTGGTTTTACTGTGGATATAGATACTTTTGTACCTGTTTCCTCCAGCATCTTCACAAGGTCCTTTGCTGTTGTTCTGGGATTGATTTGCATATCTTGCACCTTCCTGAGCGGTATGACGGCTGCGCGGTCCCATGGTGTTTATACTTGCATACTATTGTTTGTACAGATGAGCGTGGTACTTTCAGGTGTTTGGAAATTGCTCCCAAGGATGAACCAGACTTGTGGAGGTCTACAATTTCTTTCTGAGGTCTTGGCTGATTTCTTTTGATTTACCCATGCTGTCAAGTAAAGAGGCACTGATTTTGAAGGTAGGCCTTGAAATACATCCACAGTTACAACTCCAATTGACTCAAATGATGTCAATTAGCCTATCAGAAGCTTCTAAAGCCATGACATCATTTTCTGGAATTTTCCAAGCTGTTTAAAGGCACAGTCAACTTAGTGTATGTAAACTTCTGACCCACTGGAATTGTGATACAGTGAATTATAAGTGAAATAATCTGTCTGTAAACAATTGTTGGAAAAATGACTTGTGTCATGCACAAAGTAGATGTCCTAACCGACTCGCCAAAACTATAGTTTGTTAACAAGACATTTGTGGAGTGGATGAAAAACACGTTTTAATGACTCCAACCTAAGTGTATGTAAACTTCTGACTTGCAACTGTTGATGAATGTGATTGAAAGAACCAGAATTATATTTTCGACAGTTTTTGGGCTGCATGGCCATCTCTGAGTTCCATGTGCTCATTTAGGCTATTTAGCAGCCAATGATCATGGTGTAGCCTCACAATGTGTCCAGCATTAGTAGAATTTTTCCTTTTAGAGTTTTATCATTTTAATTCACATTTTTATGATTAACACCTGACAATGATTTTGAGAAATGAAAATTATTGAAATTAAACTGTTCCATGAAAATGCAAATATGAAAATCATAACAAACTGCTTTGATATGGCGTAGATGTGAAGGGGTCAGAGGTTAGAGGTCAGGGGTTAGGGTTACCTTGTAGCATGCTGCGGTAGGCAGCCTCTGATATAGCGTAGATGTGAGGGGGCATCTCATGGCGTTTCTTCCCTCGGTACATCTCCACTATAGACTCTGTGTAGATGGGCAGGTTCTTATAGGGGTTGATCACCACACAGAACAGGCCCGAGTATGTCTGCAAACACACACACACACACACACCCAGGATAGATATACACAAAGTTCAATAATAACTAAAATACCATGCTTAATCTCACTGACCCATGCCCTCCCAATGCCTAGACCCAACCATTAAGCCAGATAATGTCATATCACATACACACACCTATAATAACAGCTACATTAGGAGAGGGAGGGTCAATCCCGCCCAACATTCTCCCCTCATTAACCTACAGTATGAGTAGGGCCCATTAACCTACAGTATGAGTAGGACCCATTAACCTAGAGTATGAGTAGGGCCCATTAACCTACAGTATGAGTAGGACACATTAATCTACAGTATGAGTAGGGCGCATTAACCTACAGTATGAGTAGGACCCATTAACCTAGAGTATGAGTAGGGCCCATTAACCTACAGTATGAGTAGGACACATTAACCTACAGTATGAGTAGGACACATTAACCTACAGTATGAGTAGGACACATTAACCTACAGTATGAGTAGGACACATTAACCTACAGTATGAGTAGGACACATTAACCTACAGTATGAGTAGGGCCCATTAACCTACAGTATGAGTAGGACCCATTAACCTACAGTATGAGTAGGACACATTAACCTATAGTATGAGTAGGGCCCATTAACCTACAGTATGAGTAGGACACATTAACCAACAGTATGAGTAGGACACATTAACCAACAGTATGAGTAGGACACATTAACCTACAGTATGAGTAGGACACATTAACCTACAGTATGAGTAGGACCCATTAACCTACAGTATGAGTAGGACCCATTAACCTACAGTATGAGTAGGACCCATTAACCTACAGTATGAGTAGGACACATTAACCTACAGTATGAGTAGGACACATTAACCTACAGTATGAGTAGGACACATTAACCTACAGTATGAGTAGGACCCATTAACCTACAGTATGAGTAGGACACATTAACCTACAGTATGAGTAGGACACATTAACCTACAGTATGAGTAGGACACATTAACCTACAGTATGAGTAGGGCCCATTAACCTACAGTATGAGTAGGACACATTAACCTACAGTATGAGTAGGACCCATTAACCTACAGTATGAGTAGGACCCATTAACCTACAGTATGAGTAGGACACATTAACCAACAGTATGAGTAGGACACATTAACCTACAGTATGAGTAGGACACATTAACCTACAGTATGAGTAGGGCCCATTAACCTACAGTATGAGTGGGGTCAGGTGGAATGTGTAAGGAGGCATTTGTAATGAAAAAGAAAGATAGCTGTCAGGATAATCAATCAACCAGCTAGTGCTACAACACAGGTTAATGAATGATATATGCAGGCAACAGTGTAACGGTACTGATAACAAGATGACTCTGTGGATTCTGACTGGTCACCCCGAACCATCCACCTCCTCTCACACCCTTCCCTGATAGTCCACACATACAGTATGTGTGTGTGTGTGTGTGTGTGTGTGTGTGTGTGTGTGTGTGTGTGTGTGTGTGTGTGTGTGTGTGTGTGTGTGTGTGTGTGTGTGTGTGTGTGTGTGTGTGTGGTGGACTGAAATATGAGGGTCAGTATACTGCCTTGTCCATCAAAATCTATCTCTCTTTCTCTAAAGCAGATAAGATAAACATAAACAGCCTTCAAATACCTCAACATAGATATACAATACAAAGTGTAGTTCACTATGTCACATTCTAACTCTTTCTGACACATTCTTCATATCAAAGTACCGCAACACTTATTTTTCTTTCTTTCTTCTTATCTATCTTCATTTCTATCCATTTATCTTCCTCTTCCTATCTCTCTCATCCCTCCCTTCATTGGTTCATAGTCACGAAACAGGAGATGCAGCTCTCCTTTCTCCTCCGTCCTTCTCTCTCTTATATAAACGACCGTGATGTAACACAACCCCTCCTCTTATATCAGTTGCACTGATGTCACAGTTCTCTCTACAGAGTAACCCCCTCCCTCCCACACACACACACACACACACACCACACACACAAACACAGTCTTGTACAACTAAACTTGTGGGGATCCAATTTTCCATAACCCCTAACCTTAAACCTAACCTTAACCCTAGCACCTAACCCTAAACCCATAAACTAACCCTAGCTCCTAACCCTTACCCATAAACTAACCCTAGCTCCTAACCCTTACCCATAAACTAACCCTTACCCATAAACTAACCCTTACCCATAAACTAACCCTAACTCCTAACCCTTACCCATAAACTAACCCTAGCTCCTAACACTTACCCATAAACTAACCCTAGCTCCTAACTCTTACCCATAAACTAACCCTTACCCGTAAACTAACCCTAACTCCTAACCCTTACCCATAAACTAACCCTTACCCATAAATGAACCCTAACTTCTAACCCTTACCCATAAACTAACCCTAGCTCCTAACACTTACCCATAAACTAACCCTAGCTCCTAACCCTTACCCATAAACTAACCCTAACTCCTAAACCTTACCCATAAACTAACCCTTACCCATAAACTAACCCTAACTCCTAACCCTAACCCATAAACTAACCCTAACTCCTAACCCTAAACCATAAACTAACCCTAACTCCTAACCCATAAACTAACCCTAACTCCTAACCCTTACCCATAAACTAACCCTAACTCCTAACCCTTACCCATAAACTAACCCTAACTCCTAACCCTAAACCATAAACTAACCCTAACTCCTAACCCATAAACTAACCCTAACTCCTAACCCTTACCCATAAACTAACCCTAACTCCTAACCCTTACCCATAAACTAACCCTAACTCCTAACCCATAAACTAACCCTAACTCCTAACCCTAAACCATAAACTAACCCTAACTCCTAACCCATAAACTAACCCTAACTCCTAACCCTTACCCATAAACTAACCCTAACTCCTAACCCTTACCCATAAACTAACCCTAACTCTTAACCCTAACCCATAAACTAACCATAACTCCTGACACTAACCCATAAACTAACCCTAACTCCTAACACTAACCCATAAACTAACCCTAACTCCTAACACTTACCCATAAACTAACCCTAACTCCTAACCCTAACCCATAAACTAACCCTAACTCCTAACCCTAACTTCGTTGTCCTTACGCCATTTTGTCACAGCTTTGGAAGTATGCTTGAGGTCATTGTCCATTTGGCAGACCCATTTGCGACCAAGCTTTAACTTCCTGACTGATGTCTTGAGATGTAGCTTCAATATATCCACATAATTTCCCTTCCTCATGATGCCATCTATTTTGTGAAGTGCACCAGTCCCTCCTGCAGCAAAGCACCCCCACAACATGATGCTGCCACACCCGTGCTTCACAGTTGGGATGGTGTTCTTCGGCTTGCAAGCGCCCCCATTTTTCCTCCAAACATAACCATGGTCATTATGGCCAAACAGATCTATTTTTGTTTCATCAGACCAGAGGACATTTCTCCAAAAAGTACGATCTTTGTCCCCATGTGCAGTTGCAAACCATAGTCTGGCTTTTTTATGGCGGTTTTGGAGCAGTGGCTTCTTCCCTGAGTGGCCTTTCAGGTTATGCCGATATAGGGCTGGTTTTACTGTGGATATAGATACTTTTGTACCTTTTTCCTCCAGCATCTTCACAAGGTCCTTTGCTGTTGTTCTGGGATTGATTTGCACTTTTGTTTGCATACTATTGTTTGTAAAGATGAACATGGTACCTTCAGGCGTTTGGAAATTGCTCCCAAAGATGAACCAGACTTGTGGAGGTCTACAATTTTTTTCTGAAGTCTTGGCTGATTTCTTTTGATTTTCCCATAATGTCAAGAAAAGAGGCACTGAGTTTGAAGGTCGGCCTTGAAATACATCCACAGGTACACCTCCAATTAACTCAAATTATGTCAATTATGTCAATCAGAAGTTTCTAAAGCCATGACATCATTTTCTGTAAACTTCTGACCCACTGGAATTGTGATACAGTGAATGATAAGTGAAATAATCTGTCTGTAAACAATTGTTGGAAAAATTACTTGTGTCATCCACGAAGTAGATCCTAGTCCTAACCGACTATAACCGACTACAAAACAATAGTTTGTTAACAAGAAATGTGTGGAGTGGTTGACAAACGAGTTTTAATGACTCCAACCTAAGTGGATGCAAACTTCAGACTTCAACTGTATATACTGTACATACACACATCTGTTTTGACTTTCACTTCCCCCTTGTATGCTGTGCAAGTTTGAGTTTATGTATTATTGTGTCCTGTGTGTGTGTGTGTGTGTGTGTGTGTGTGTGTGTGTGTGTGTGTGTGTGTGTGTGTGTGTGTGTGTGTGTGTAATGTACACTGACGTATATCAAGCCAGAGTAGTATCTCTCTCTGAGGTTGTGTAGGACGGAGGCTTCGTTGAGACAGGTGAGGTCAGCCATGTCCTCCACCTTACTGAACCTGGGAGGATTCATCCTCTGGACCTCCTCCCTGGACAGGGTCAGCTTCCTCTGGCTGTCTGTTAGCTCCACCTCCACCTCATCCCCTCGCTCCTCACGGATACTGGCAGACTGGAGGGTTGGGGTGGGGGGAGTGAGAGCGAGAGCGGGGAGAAGGGGAGGAGATAGGGAGATGGTAGGGGAGAGATAGAGGCAGTGGGAGAGAGAGAGGCAGGGAAGAGAGAGAGAGGTGGGGAAGAGAGAGAGAGAGGGAGAGAGAGAGAGAGAGAGAGAGATAGAGAGAGGGTAGGGGAGCGATAGAGGCGGTGGGGGAGAGAGAGGCAGGGAAGAGAGAAGGTGGGGAAGGGAGAGAGAGGTTAGTTAGATACTGATCCAGGAAATATCCACTGACAGCACAAGACATGACAAGCAGAGATACACATGGTACAGAGAGAGATAGAGGGTATAATAGAGGCAGGGAAGAGAGAGAGAGAGAAAAGCGGTGGGGAAGAGACAGATGATAATAAGAGAGGGGGTAGGGCAAAGGGGAGCATAATAATAACAGGGAAGATAAGAGAGAGGGTAGGGGAAGAGAGAGAGAGAGCATGGGAAGAGAGAGAGAGAGGGAGAGAGAGTACAAAGGTGGGGAAGAGAGAGAGCATAATAATAACAGAGAAAGAGAGATGATAAGGGAAGGGACAGATGGTTACAAACTGATCCAGGAAATATCCACTGACAGCACAAGACATGACAAGCCATTACACATGGTACACATGAATAATAATAACACATGATAATAACACATGGTACAAATGCATAATAATAACACATGATAATAACACATGGTACAAAGCATAATAATAACACATGATAATAACACATGGTGCAAACGCATAATAATAACACATGATAATAACACATGGTACAAACGCATAATAATAACAAATGATAATAACACATGGTACAAACGCATAATAATAACACATGATAATAACAAATGGTACAAACGCATAATAATAACACATGATAATAACAAATGGTACAAACGCATAATAATAACACATGATACTAACACATGGTAAAAATGCATAATAATAACACATGATACTAACACATGGTAAAAATGCATGATAATAACACATGGTAATAACACATGATAATAACACATGATACTAACACATGGTAATAACACATGGTAATAATGCATGATAATAACACATGGTAATAACACATGATAATAACACATGGTACAAATACGTGATAATAACACATAATAATAACACATGATAATAACACATGGTAATAATGCATGATAATAACACATGGTAATAATGCATGATAATAACACATGATAATAACACATGGTAATAATGCATGATAATAACACATGGTAATAATGCATGATAATAACGCATGATAATAACACATGGTAATAACACACGATAATAACACATGGTAATAATGCATGTAATAACGCATGATAATAACACATGGTAATAACACATGATAATAACGCATGATAATAACACATGGTAATAACACATGATAATAACACATGGTAATAACACATGATAATAACACATGGTAATAATACATGATAATAACGCATGATAATAACACATGGTAATAACACATTGTACTAACACATGATAATAACACATGGTAATAATGCATGATAATAACACATGGTAATAACGCATGATAATAACACATGATAATAACACATGGTAATAATGCATGATAATAACACATGGTAATAAAACATGCATGATAATAACACATGATAATAACACATGGTAATAATGCATGATAATAAAACATGATAATAACACATGATAATAACACATGGTAATAACACATGGTAATAATGCATGGTAATTCAAAATTCAAAAGGCACTCGCACATCTGAGTAATCTTTTTTGCAGGTGCATGGTAACAGTTGAACAAGATGAAGGAAAAAGGAACCCGCACACTGCTCTTGATAGAATCACTGATCTTTAATAAGCTTACGTATCAGCCTCACGGCCTTCGTCAGAGCTTTTGTGAATTTCTTAAAATTAGCAGCCTTATGTAGACCTGGCCCCACCCACATCTGTTCCACGCATGGAAAGGGGTTGGAGGCGAAGGAAAAACAAATAAGTGCTACCAAATATAACAATATGCATTTCATAAATATTTGAATAAAGTGTGTAAATAAGACGTATTAAACACGTCTGTAAAACCACAATGAGGACATAGCAAGTTTTCATTAATCATTGGGTACAATGTACGAAAAACATCAGAGTAATCTTAAATAGGGACACAATTCATGTTCAAATTCACAACATAACAAGCATTTCATCATTAAGTCCTTTAGGAAATAATGTCTGGAGGGTGAAAATCCCAAAACATTCTCTTTTACTCAGAGTGTTATTAATATCTCCTCCCCTGTCTGATATCTTAACTTTCTCTATGCCACAAAATCTAATGGTAGAAATAATGCATGATAATAACACATGATAATAACACATGATAATAACACATGATAATAACGCATGATACTAACACATGGTATAAACGCATGATAATAACACATGATAATAACACATGATAATAACACATGGTAATAACACATGGTAATAACACATGATAATAACACATGGTAATAACACATGGTAATAACACATGATAATAACACATGGTAATAACACATGGTAATAACACATGGTAATAACACGTGATATTAACACATGGTAATAACACATGATAATAACACATGGTAATAACACATGGTAATAACACATGGTGGTGTGAAATATAGGGCTTCATCACATGACAAGAGGAGGTGGGATTGATTTCCAGTATGAAGCAATAAGCATCACTGGTGTCCACATACACACACATGACATAAAACAGTGATAGTGGTTGAGATGGCTGGACTGAGGAGGGGCGAACAGAAATAGACACACAGAGAGAGGTCATAGTACAGCTCTTATGACCGGGACGACGACAGGAAGTGGTGAACTCTGAGCTGGTCAGGTCACAAGATTCTACCCTGCTCTGTTCTGCTCTGTTCTGTTCTGCTCTGTTCTTCTCTGTTCTGCTCTGTTCTGCTATGTTCTGCTCTGTTCTGCTATGTTCTGCTCTGTTCTGTTCTGTTCTGTTCTCCTCTGTTCTGCTCTGTTCTGCTGTGTTCTGCTCTGTTCTCCTCTGTTCTGCTCTCCTCTGTTCTGCTCTGTTCTGCTCTGCTCTGTTCTGTTCTGCTCTGTTCTGCTCTGCTCTGTTCTGCTCTGTTCTTCTCTGTTCTGCTCTGTTCTGCTCTGCTCTGTTCTCCTCTGTTCTGCTCTGCTCTGTTCTGCTCTGCTCTGTTCTGTTCTGTTCTGCTCTGTTCTGCTCTGCTCTGTTCTGCTCTGTTCTCTGTTCTGTTCTGCTCTGTTCTGCTCTGCTCTGTTCTGTTCTGCTCTGTTCTGCTCTGTTCTGCTCTGTTCTGCTCTGTTCTCTTCTCTGTTCTGCTCTGCTCTGTTCTGTTCTGTTCTGTTCTGCTCTGTTCTGCTCTGCTCTGTTCTGCTCTGTTCTGTTCTCCTCTGTTCTGTTCTGCTCTGCTCTGTTCTGCTCTGCTCTGCTCTGCTCTGTTCTCCTCTGTTCTGTTCTGCTCTGCTCTGTTCTGTTGTGCTCTGTTCTGCTCTGTTCTGTTCTGTTCTGCTCTGCTCTGCTCTGTTCTGCTCTGTTCTGTTCTGTTCTGTTCTGTTCTCCTCTGTTCTGCTGTGTTCTGCTCTGTTCTGCTCGGTTCACCATTTACTTCTGCCTGGCACACACACCCGCATTCTCCGAATACGACTAACCACACACTTAAAATATGAATGTAGAATGACGACTGTGTGTGTGACTATGTGTGACTGTGTGTTACTGCGGCCTCTTTAACATTAGGAGTGTATTGTTCTATTCCTAGAGCTCCATATCAGAACAGCAGAGAAACAGAGAGAGATACCCTGTATAGACATACTATAGAGTAGAGCGCCCATTGGAACACAAAGTGCCTTGGAACACAGTGGAAACTGGGACACAGCAGAACAGAGAAGAAGAGAGTGATCAAGGTAAAGGATAGAGGTGGAAGTGTTCTACAAGTGATGCCACTTCTCATAGAAAGACGAGGTTTAGAATGCAACATGTAGAGCTGAGTGACATAGATCAGAGGGCAGTGTGGCTCCAACAGAGAGATAGAGCCCTGTGACTAAAGCAATGTGAGAGAGGATAA
>NC_056451.1:26751398-26793898 GCF_018296145.1 Oncorhynchus tshawytscha
AGACTGAAGGAAAGAGAGTATACCTCATAGGTAGTGTTAAAACACGTCTGAACTACAGCTGAGTCTGCCATATAGGCCATTTCTCAGAAGTCTCTGAAAACTAGTATGGATTGATTTAGTGATTGGTCTGAGGGTGTCAATCATCTATAGACTGCTTGTTTATATCTTTATTGGCTCCTAAAGGACACTGA
Organism: Oncorhynchus tshawytscha; assembly: GCF_018296145.1. Classification (NCBI taxonomy): domain Eukaryota; kingdom Metazoa; phylum Chordata; class Actinopteri; order Salmoniformes; family Salmonidae; genus Oncorhynchus; species Oncorhynchus tshawytscha. The sequence continues at coordinate 26,751,590 of NC_056451.1, forward strand.
TATTGTCTACCCCAATAAATGACAACTCATCATTTGGATTGAAGCAGAACCCCTCTGCATACATTACATAAAGTGAGTCTGAGTGTCAACCCGACCCAAAACACAAGGTCTGTTGCTGTCTGTCATCACAGATAAGGTGTCTACTCTCTCCACCCAGACCGTCCTGATTCCTCCCGTGTCATTCTGTCTGTCCCTCTGTCTCCGGCCTGAGTAGGTCTACACCTGCACTGACACCTACTCCTATCTGTCTGTCATACTGTGTACACACAGCAGATTAGTGTTGATGAGTCACTCCAAACAGAGAGACAGAGTGCAGCTTCCTAACTGATGAGAGAAGGAAGATGAAGGATGGCCAGAAATAGTCATCAGATATCCTGAGGCATTCCTTATCATCTGTTTATACATGTCTGTCTGCATTTATCATTATAACAAAAGCTTATAGCACATCTGAACAAGGCTGTCTTTGGGCGTCCATCACTGGCTGACCAGGCTACTGTAGCTCACTCAGCCAGGTGTCTAAAACCTAATAAGACCATTTATTTTTTCCATAGCAACACTAAACTAAGCACACTCCCCAATACACCACCACTGTGCAGTATTAAAGACAATACTTGCGGGGTTTGTGTGGAGGTCAATGCGGGGGTGCGGGAGGAATGTGTGTGTGGTTGTGTGTGTGTGTGAGTGTGAGTGGTAGTGGTGGGGGGGGCGAGTGTTGAGGCAGAGGTGACATTGTGACTCAACCACCGCCTGAAACTGTCGCTGGCAGACAGACACACTAGCAAGTTCCCCCATCCAAAATATTAGTGCGTCCGCTAACGGGAGCCATACGAAAGAATCCCATTCTACTACCTGCAACACCATACCACCCGACAAAAGCCATGAAGCCAAACGCCAACCACACCTCGAGCATGAGGTATGAATAATGATTAGAGGATTCGTTATAGCATATAGCTTAATGATAGACTCAATGGACCACATTAAAGAGAGCGCATGGAATTTAGCCTTACAGTTAGCTTTGGGGTGGTCAGTCACTAATGTGGGTTAAATAATAACCTAATAATAATATTAATAATAATAGGTTAATAATACGAATATCTTACGGATAAAAATACATAATATCGTTATAATAATATACTTATAATAAACCCTTCATTAATAAAGCTACATATTTACAACTGCTTGCATTCTCTTGTCTAACAGCTTACAATTATTTTCGGTTTGCTATGTGATCGTTTTGTGCCAATCGTGGGCCTGCATGCTAACCGGAGGGCCAGGCAGCACGCCGCTGGAATGTACCCTATTGGGTGTAATTTTCGGCGTTATTCCACCCGCATTTAGACTAACCTAGCTAGGTTAGCAAGTAGCCAACACCAATGAAATATGATGCGTCGCCGTGCAGGATATTAGACTAACTACGACTGAATTAGAGTTGGCTATTGGTAACTAAATATCTCACCTTCACAATGTTCTCCGAGACGTGGATAAGTCTAGGGCTCGAGGAGGAACGAAATAAGACGGTTTCTCCGTTTTTTCCTGATTTATATGAGGTAAGAGGAGGGTACCGCAAATGCGGCTTTTATCATTACACCGCTCTCTCAGTCGAAGCCGCACACACACATTCTACTGATCATAAAACAGACAGACAGAAGGGTGAGGGCGAAGCGCCGGCTTCAGGGCAGCACAATCACTTCCTGTCTATACACCAATAAAAAATAACTTACATTTAAGTCCCGCTTTATAAATAGAGTCTTCGAATGAAAATCTACAACTGCTGTGAATCCCCGCCCATTGAATGAGACGATCCCGTCCAGCCCCTTCACTGGCACAGATACAAGCGACAACAAATGGGATCTTGAGAGATCCCAATTGCCACAAATCCTAACCAATCAAACAAAATATTGGGCAGTCCCATCAGTCTGACGGACGTGTGGAATGCCCAATTGGAGTAAAGTAGCAGGTGCCCATGCAGTTTTCTCGCGGTGGGGTAGGGAGATTTGCACGCTCTTTGTTGATGACAGCATCCCTTGTCTGTCACTCGGAGAGGGACGGAATAGTCCCTAGACATTGATCTAAGGTCGGGTTTGGGTTTAATTTAATGGTTAATGCTAGGTTTGGAGACAGTACTAAGCTGATCTTAGACCTGTGCATAAGGACTGTCTATTGGAAAAGCCGGGCTACTAAAAGAGGCGACCGTCCCAGATTCCTACGAACAGTAGTAACACAGTTACCGTGTCTCCGAGTCTTAAGAGTCAAAGGGGTTTGCCATTTAAAGACAAAACCGGTGCACCAGTCTTTGCTCATCAATTATTCTGATTATATAGGACTAGGTATTCTTCTAAAAATAGATCATTTCTGTTGCATTAGGATTTTTAAAAAATTTGTTTTTAGGTAATAAACATGTGACAACATATTCTATGTAGTTTACAAGCCTGCACACCTTGCACAGTAAAGACACAGTAATTCACTGTATTGTAATGGCGGCAGTCTTTTACAGATATTCAGGCCTATGTTGTGACCAACTACACCTTTCCATTCAGCAACCAATAAATTAGACTCTTATTTGACAATGAGAGAATCTGAGACTCAAGTACAAAATAAACCAGAATTGACTCATAATCAATCAATGTGTTTTATTTGCTCTATAGTGCCATTCTTTTTCACATGGAAGTGCTTTCTGCCACAAACAGTAGTGAAATTATTATTATTTTGTGATACAACAGAGAAGGATGGGAAACATATACAGTGGTATCTGTAGAAAATAATAATAGAGCACAGCTAGTAACAACCTGATTCCACTAACGTACATCCCAACATACCGTGACCTGCAATATCAGAGTTTTATTCTGGAATCTAATAAAGCAACCAACCAGGAAGTCATCAAGTAATCCATCTGGCTATGTTGTTGTTGTGTGGGATGCGTAAAAAAAAAGACTAACGCAGAGGTCAAGAGGTCAGAGTCCTGGTGGTCAGGATTCAAGTACCCCCCCCACACACACAGGAAGTGGAGCAGACAGGACTGGCCATTCACCTATAAATAGAACTCGGTGGCCATGGAGACATAGGAAAATAAGGAAGGACACGGAAGTTGAATAAATGTCAAGAACACCAACTATAACCGATCAATATGGTTGTAAATCATATCATGGAATCTGCTTTAAAAGGTGAAATATCCATGTTTCCTGGTCAAAAGGTCAGTGTGTGTGAAGTGCTGCTTTCCATATACAGTATGTGACGTCTTAAAATGCCATTTCAATAGCCGTTTGTTTGCTTTTAGAGTGCTTTGTATGTACGTGGTGTCCATAGTGTCAACTTACTTCTGTGCAAAGATGCAAGTAAAAGTTTCAGAGTTGTCTGTCCTTGTAGTAGGTAGAACATTACAGCCCTGTTGTGTCATCTAGTGGTCAAGACAATTGGTCAACACTTTACACTTTACGTATCATGTAGATTCATGATATATTGTGCATGGTATCTGCTGGTAAGGTGCATAACCCAATGATTTTGAATTGTAATACTGCAAAAGGAAACTGAATAGATTCTATTTGAAATAATGGCTTAGTTATTATGTAATACCACACATGGCAGTTTAACTTAATGTAAAGTGTGACTAAATATTGTGGTAGTAGCGACGTAGAAGTTAGAACTCTTCATCTCTCAATAACATCAGTATACATATTTCAGAAACCATCACTTTCAGAAGAGTTACACGATTCAACAAAATAGACAGGCAATAAAAACATCTAATTTGAACATTGCAAATCTTGTGCTAGTTATAGAATAACACCATAGACTTCTTTTTGAAGCCACCACCCAATGCATTAGTCTCCCACATAGTGTGAGACAGACACCAACCAAAGCAGAATCATAGAATTCAGGATTAGTCATCCATTCTAATTCTTTGAACAGAACCTCTCTCAGAGAACAGAATGTCACAGAAATTAAATTCCTCCTCAGGTGGTTCGCCAGTGCAGTTGTGAGCCCTCACAGTTTACAGTAAGAACAGGAAGATGTAGGGAGTGGTCAGGGAGGTTTTCCTTATGTAAACGTACTGCAGTGAAGTGACAGTTGTACGTTTCAGGTCCTCAGTACATGCTTCCAGTGGTCATGGCAGTCCAACAGGTTTACGGTCCATTTCCAGTCCCAGCTTAGGGTGCTCTGCCAAGGCCTGGACACTTCCAACAATGTCACCTTAAAGGTAAACTCAGCTAAATGACGTTGCCACGAGCAGCACTGCAGTTATTGAGATGAGTGAGATGCAGGACTTCACTCTCACAGTCACACACACACGGGTGAAAGTAGATGTCATTTCTTCCCAGTATGGGACCTCCTATGTTCACATGATCACACAATTCCATATAGAATCTCTATTCATTCATACCATATAGAATCTCTATTCATTCATTACATATAGAATCTCTATTCATTCATTCCATATAGAATCTCTATTCATTCATTACATATAGAATCTCTATTCATTCATTACATATAGAATCTCTATTCATTCATTACATATAGAATCTCTATTCATTCATTACATATAGAATCTCTATTCATTCATTCCATATAGAATCTCTATTCATTCATTCCATATAGAATCTTTATTCATTCATTCCATATAGAATCTTTATTCATTCATTACATATAGAATCTCTATTCATTCATTCCATATAGAATCATATAGAATCTCATTATTCATTCATTCCATATAGAATCTCTATTCATTCATTACATATAGAATCTCTATTCATTCATTCCATATAGAATCTTTATTCATTCATTCCATATAGAATCTCTATTCATTCATTCCATATAGAATCTCTATTCATTCATTCCATATAGAATCTTTATTCATTCATTCCATATAGAATCTTTATTCATTCATTCCATATAGAATCTCTATTCATTCATTCCATATAGAATCTTTATTCATTCATTCCATATAGAATCTCTATTCATTCATTCCATATAGAATCTATTTTATTCATTCATTCCATATAGAATCTCTATTCATTCATTCCATATAGAATCTTTATTCATTCATTCCATATAGAATCTTTATTCATTCATTCCATATAGAATCTATATTCATTCATTCCATATAGAATCTCTATTCATTCATTACATATAGAATCTTTATTCATTCATTCCATATAGAATCTCTATTCATTCATTACATATAGAATCTCTATTCATTCATTCCATATAGAATCTCTATTCATTCATTCCATATAGAATCTCTATTCATTCATTACATATAGAATCTCTATTCATTCATTACATATAGAATCTCTATTCATTCATTACATATAGAATCTCTATTCATTCATTCCATATAGAATCTCTATTCATTCATTCCATATAGAATCTTTATTCATTCATTCCATATAGAATCTCTATTCATTCATTACATATAGAATCTCTATTCATTCATTACATATAGAATATATTCATTCATTACATATAGAATCCCTATTCATTCATTACATATAGAATCTCTATTCATTTATTACAAATAGAATCTCTATTCATACATTACATATAGAATCTTTATTCATTCATTACATATAGAATCTCTATTCATTTATTACAAATAGAATCTCTATTCATACATTCCATATAGAATCTCTATTCATTCATTACATATAGAATCTCTATTCATTCATTACATATAGAATCTCTATTCATTCATTACATATAGAATATCTATTCATTCATTACATATAGAATCTCTATTCATTCATTACATATAGAATCTCTATTCATTCATTACATATAGAATCTCTATTCATTATTCATTACATATATTATTCATTCATTACATATAGAATCTCTATTCATTCATTACATATAGAATCTATTCATTCATTCCATATAGAATCTTTATTCATTCATTCCATATAGAATCTCTATTCATTCATTACATATAGAATCTCTATTCATTCATTACATATAGAATATATTCATTCATTACATATAGAATCCCTATTCATTCATTACATATAGAATCTCTATTCATTTATTACAAATAGAATCTCTATTCATACATTCCATATAGAATCTATATTCATTCATTCCATATAGAATCTCTATTCATTCATTACATATAGAATCTATTCATTCATTCCATATAGAATCTCTATTCATTCATTCCATATAGAATCTCTATTCATTCATTACATATAGAATCTCTATTCATTCATTACATATAGAATCTCTATTCATTCATTACATATAGAATCTCTATTCATTCATTACATATAGAATCTCTATTCATTCATTACATATAGAATCTCTATTCATTCATTACATATAGAATCTCTATTCATTCATTACATATAGAATCTCTATTCATTCATTACATATAGAATCTCTATTCATTCATTACATATAGAATCCCTATTCATTCATTACATATAGAATCTCTATTCATTCATTACAAATAGAATATTCTATTCATTCATTCACATATAGAATCTCTATTCATTCATTACATATAGAATCTCTATTCATTCATTACATATAGAATCTCTATTCATTCATTACATATAGAATCTCTATTCATTCATTCCATATAGAATCTCATTATTCATTCATTCCATATAGAATCTCTATTCATTCATTACATATAGAATCTCTATTCATTCATTACATATAGAATCTCTATTCATTCATTACATATAGAATCTCTATTCATTCATTACATATAGAATCTATTCATTCATTCATTCATTTCATTACATATAGAATCTCTATTCATTCATTACATATAGAATCTCTATTCATTCATTACATATAGAATCTCTATTCATTCATTACATATAGAATCTCTATTCATTCATTACATATAGAATCTCTATTCATTCATTACATATAGAATCTCTATTCATTCATTACATATAGAATCTCTATTCATTCATTACATATAGAATCTCTATTCATTCATTACATATAGAATCTCTATTCATTCATTACATATAGAATCTCTATTCATTCATTACATATAGAATCTCTATTCATTCATTACATATAGAATCTCTATTCATTCATTACATATAGAATCTCTATTCATTCATTCCATATAGAATCTCTATTCATTCATTACATATAGAATCTCTATTCATTCATTACATATAGAATCTCTATTCATTCATTACATATAGAATCTCTATTCATTCATTCCATATAGAATCTCTATTCATTCATTACATATAGAATCTCTATTCATTCATTACATATAGAATCTCTATTCATTCATTCCATATAGAATCTCTATTCATTCATTCCATATAGAATCTCTATTCATTCATTACATATAGAATCTCTATTCATTCATTACATATAGAATCTCTATTCATTCCATATAGAATCTCTATTCATTCATTAGGATCTCTGTGGGCCTCGTACTAAAGATGTGTTATTTAACTTTTAAAATGTATTACCTTCTACTGTGGCACAAACCACCAGTCATGATGTTTTCATCTGATTGCCAAACTATCACTTCAAAGGGCTCCTTTACATGTTCATCCAGTCTCAACATGTATCCAGCCCCCAAACAGTGGTGGATGGAAAGAGACCTCTGTTACACAAAACACCAACAAGTGTAATGACATTTTGGTGATTGTCATTAGGCCAGAATGTATGCGTCCACTACTGTCCGCGCGCGTCTCAGTGTCAGCCATCCATCTCAGCCTCGGCAACATTTTGTTTCCATTATTGTGATAGGCTCATGTTTTACCGGTATGGAACACCCTCACTATGTATTTAAACAGCGGAGGAGTTGAGCCTCACACTTCAACACTCTTAGTTGTTGTGGAAATTGACCCACTATGCTGTTTACTTTCTGCATCTACGTCATATCGCTGAGTCTACCTTTAACATCCCTCCATTTCCCCCTTCAAATTCTACCAAATATACAGTATTCAGCAAATGAACTAAATAAGGAAAATACTGAGGAAAATCATACAAAGTTAAATGTTTGAGGAACACAGAATCTCAGGTGAGAGAATCTCATATTCAAGACAGAGGTAAACATTAACATAAGATTGTCCCTTCAGCTGGGTACTGTAGAATTTTTAAATAACACAAGGTAACATTTTCATCAAAGTTCTGCATACAAAGTACTTATAAACCTTTGTTTGTTAACCATAGTTAACCATATTAAACAATCAATCATAAGTTTAGAAGTAGACCTTCAAATCACATGTTACCAGACGATGCACTCATATGGTTTTGTGCTGACACTGCACCCAGTTGAACAAGCAACATGTTTGATTAAATAAAGCAAATATATAATAGTCTTGCATTATAAATACAGAATAACAACATACAGTACAAGTCAAAGAAACAGCTTAAAACCGCTGCTTATTTTCAGCTGTTTCTCTGTATCCATTTTGCTACATATCAGTCTAACACAACAGACCTGCTCAAACCTTGACAGAACACAAATCAGCAGAATCAAAAACATATCAATAATGCCTTCTCATTCAGTTCATAACAAACATCCCTCAATGTGTAGATATACACCGTTTTACCTCATTCTCTCACACAGTATTCAACATCAACAGGTTTGGTGTAGAAGTTATCCGTAGGCACAGATCTAGGATCAGCTTAGCCTCTCCAAAACCTAACCTTCACCATTAGGGGGCAGAAACACTAAACTGATCATAGCTCAGTGTCTATGGGGCAACTTCACCTTACTCCCATGTGTCCAGTGTGAGTTGTAACTGAACAGGAGCTGCAGGTACAGACTGAAGCCAATAGGGGTCAGTGTTGTATGTGTGGTCAGCTAGGTGCTGGAGCCAGTGGTGAATGTAGCGGTTGGTTGACGGGACGGGTCTGAGACAGACGGGTTCATAATGATTCTGAAAGATCGCTATGTCCAAATCAGCCAACACAGTTAGAGTAGCAGCAGCCCATCTACCCCTTTCAAAGACAATTCTCTCTCTCTTTCTATCCCTCTCTCTCCTGTTCTGTCCTATCTGTCTGTCCTTTTCTCTCTCTGTTTGACAGTATACAGTATCTCTGTCTCTCTGCGTCTTTGTGGTGTCTTCTGTTTGTCTTTCTACACCTCTCACAACTTCAGTCTCTCAATGTTGTCCTTTTCCCTAAATCTTCTACTTACCTTTCTCTACGTTGGTCTCTTTCCCTATGAAGCCTGTCTCTCTTTCTGCCTCTCTCTCCCTCTGTCTGTCCCTGACTTCCTGTGGATCCTAAGTCACTTCCTGTCCCCTCTGCCTGTCGCCTCCCTAGTTAGTGTGGGTGGGTTGTGAGAGGGAGGATCGGTGGGTCAGGGAGGAGGGGCAGCCGCCAGGGTTGCCCTCAGGGTCATTGTCAGGGGAGACGAGCTGCAGGGCTACTTCGTTCTCGTAGCAGAAGGAGGAGCGTGAGCCCTGGATGTACTTCTGCTCGGCCAACTCTTTAGCGCTGCAAGAGGGTGTGCTGGGAATCTCATAGGTCCGGTGGAAGAACGAGTAGTCCACCTGGATAAGAAAAAGAGAGGGGTCACTCTGGATAAGAAAAAGAGAAGGGTCACCCTGGATAAGAAGTTCTGCTGAATGGCTAAAATGTAGAGAAAAGGGAAAACGTAACAACGAAGCTAGAGGATGAGAAACTCTTTCCTCTTCTGTTTCTATAGGACCTCTCCCCCTCTTACCTGGTAACAGTTCTTCCTCTCGAAGAGCACAGGTTCGAAGCGGTGACCCCAGAGGATCTCGGAGGCGAGGTAGGAGCTGCGACACTGTGTGGTCATGGCTGTGGCCTCCACCATACCCTCCAGAATGACCACCACCTCCAGCTCCGCGTCGCCCTCCAGAGTCCGACGGTCCATCTCGAAAAACGGCGACTCATCGTCGATCTCGTGGACGATGGTTACCGGGGAAACCAGGAAGATGCGGTCGGTTCCCGTGTCGAATCCTACGTTGATGTCCTCGTTGTCCAGCGGGAGGAACTCTCCCTCTGGGGTCACCCTCGGCTGGGGGAGGGGGAAAGAACAGGGGTAGAGAAAGGGAAGTACAGAGGGTATGAGGTTAGTGATTAAGTGTTTAGTTTTTACATTGTTTACAGGAACATATTGTATTGTTCAGTCCAAAGTCTTAAGTGTTATGTTCCACAGAAAGCTCTCGCCTGCCTATATTTCTTGGCTGCACCAGTCTGCAGCCAAACTCCACAGGTCTAGGCTTACTACACAACCTTTTTCAGGAGCCAATCCCCAGCCTCAGCACTGAGAAACACCAGTCTACAGCCAAACTCCACAGGTCTAGGCTTACTACACAACCTTTTTCAGGAGCCAATCCCCAGCCTCAGCACTGAGAAACACCAGTCTACAGCCAAACTCCACAGGTCTAGGCTTACTACACAACCTTTTTCAGGAGCCAATCCCCAGCCTCAGCACTGAGAAACACCAGTCTACAGCCAAACTCCACAGGTCTAGGCTTACTACACAACCTTTTTCAGGAGCCTATCCTCAGCCTCAGCACTGAGAAACACCAGTCTACAGCCAAACTCCACAGGTCTAGGCTTACTACACAACCTTTTTCAGGAGCCAATCCTCAGCCTCAGCACTGAGAAACACCAGTCTGCAGCCAAACTCCACAGGCCTGGGCTTACTACACAACCTTTTTCAGGAGCCAATCCCCAGCCTCAGCACTGAGAAACACAATTCTGCCATGATCCCCCAAAACTTATCAAAGCTGCCCCGTCTGAACTTTGACATGATCAAGCTTTTAAGAAGATCTAAATGTCCCTCTCTTCACCTCCCTGCTCTAGAGCTTTACAACCCACAGGACAATGAAAGCAGTGGTAGGTAGGGGCCACATGAAACACAATAGATACAGACCGGCAGACAATATGTCAGAACACACACCACCACGCAAACTTTCACCAAAATTGCTAACAGATGGCCAGAAAAGAGTATTATCTATATACAGTACAAAGACAGAACCATACACACACGCACACACACACACACACACACACACACACACACACACACACACACACACACACACACACACACACACACACACACACACACACACACACACACACACACACACACACACACACAGAGGTTTTGAGTTAAAGAATCCAGGGAAATGAATCCCTTGGTAAATCTTCTAAACCCCTGAGGGAGAATAAAACAAGCTCTCATTAACCACAGACATCAGAGTACAGTCCAGATGGCCTCGCCGATATCACTCTCTCTCTCGCTCTCCCTCTCTACTTCTCCACATCACTTTCCATCTCTCTCTCTCTCCTCTCCCTCTCTACTTCTCCCCATCACTTTCCATCTCTCTCTCTCTCTCTCTCTCTCTCTGTCTCTCTCTCTCTCTCTCTCTCTCTCTCTCCCTCTCCCTCTACTTCTCCCCATCACTTTCCATCGCTCTCTCTCCCTCTCTACTTCTCCCCATCACTTTCCATCCATCCATCCATCCATCTCTCTCTCTCTCTCCCTCTCCCTCTCTACTTCTCCCCATCACTTTCCATCTCTCTCTCTCTCTCTCTCTCTCTCTCTCTCTCTCTCTCTCTCTCTCTCTCTCTCTCCCTCTCCCTCTACTTCTCCCCATCACTTTCCATCGCTCTCTCTCCCTCTCTACTTCTCCCCATCACTTTCCATCCATCCATCTATCTCTCTCTCTCTCTCTCTCTCTCTCTTTCCATCTCTACTCCCTCTCCCTCTCCCCACCACTTTCCATCATCCATCCCTCCTCCATCCATCCATCTCCATCCATCCTCCCCATCCATCCATTCCATCCATCCATCCATCCATCCATCCATCCATCCATCCATCCATCCATCCATCCATCATCCATCTCTCTCTCTCTCTCTCTCTCTCTCTCTCTTCCCTCTCTACTTCTCCCCTCTACTTCTCCCCACCACTTTCCATCTCTCCCTCTCCCTCTCTACTTCTCCCCATCACTTTCCATATCTCTCTCTGTCTCTCTCTTTCCCTCTCCCTCTCTACTTATCCCCATCACTTTCCATCTCTCTCTCTCGCTCTCTCTCTCTCTCTCTCCCTCTGTACTGCTCCCCATCACTTTCCATCTCTCTCTCTCTCCAGAATTGTTAATATAGTTACTGATGTGTCCTGCCTCTTCTACTGTTTACAGACCCTTCAGTATCTTTACAGTTACTGGTGTGTCCTGCCTCTTCTACTGTTTACAGCCCCTTCAGCATCTTTACAGTTACTGATGTGTCCTGCCTCTTCTACTGTTTACAGCCCCTTCAGTATCTTTACAGTTACTGATGTGTCCTGCCTCTTCTACTGTTTACAGCCCCTTCAGTATCTTTACAGTTACTGATGTGTCCTGCCTCTTCTACTGTTTACAGCCCCTTCAGTGTCTTTACAGTTACTGATGTGTCCTGCCTCTTCTACTGTTTTACAGCCCCTTCAGTATCTTTACAGTTACTGATGTGTCCTGCCTCTTCTACTGTTTACAGCCCCTTCAGTATCTTTACAGTTACTGATGTGTCCTGCCTCTTCTACTGTTTACAGCCCCTTCAGTATCTTTACAGTTACTGATGTGTCCTGCCTCTTCTACTGTTTACAGCCCCTTCAGTATCTTTACAGTTACTGATGTGTCCTGCCTCTTCTACTGTTTACAGCCCCTTCAGTATCTTTACAGTTACTGATGTGTCCTGTCTCTTCTACTGTTTACAGCCCCTTCAGTATCTTTACAGTTACTGATGTGTCCTGCCTCTTCTACTGTTTACAGCCCCTTCAGTATCTTTACAGTTACTGATGTGTCCTGCCTCTTCTACTGTTTACAGCCCCTTCAGTATCTTTACAGTTACTACAGTTACTGATGTGTCCTGCCTCTTCTACTGTTTACAGCCCCTTCAGTATCTTTACAGTTACTGATGTGTCCTGCCTCTTCTACTGTTTACAGCCCCTTCAGTATCTTTACAGTTACTGATGTGTCCTGCCTCTTCTACTGTTTACAGCCCCTTCAGTATCTTTACAGTTACTGATGTGTCCTGCCTCTTCTACTGTTTACAGCCCCTTCAGTATCTTTACAGTTACTGATGTGTCCTGCCTCTTCTACTGTTTACAGACCCTTCAGTATCTTTACAGTTACTGATGTGTCCTGCCTCTTCTACTGTTTACAGCCCCTTCAGTATCTTTACAGTTACTGATGTGTCCTGCCTCTTCTACTGTTTACAGCCCCTTCAGTATCTCTCCAGTTACTGATGTGTCCTGCCTCTTCTACTGTTTACAGCCCCTTCAGTATCTTTACAGTTACTGATGTGTCCTGCCTCTTCTACTGTTTACAGCCCCAGTATCTTCAGTATCTTTACAGTTACTGTTACTGTGTGTCCTGCCTCTTCTACTGTTTACAGCCCCTTCAGTATCTTTACAGTTACTGATGTGTCCTGCCTCTTCTACTGTTTACAGCCCCTTCAGTATCTCTCCAGTTACTGATGTGTCCTGCCTCTTCTACTGTTTACAGCCCCTTCAGTATCTTTACAGTTACTGATGTGTCCTGCCTCTTCTACTGTTTACAGCCCCTTCAGTATCTTTACAGTTACTGATGTGTCCTGCCTCTTCTACTGTTTACAGCCCCTTCAGTATCTTTACAGTTACTGATGTGTCCTGCCTCTTCTACTGTTTACAGCCCCTTCAGTATCTTTACAGTTACTGATGTGTCCTGCCTCTTCTACTGTTTACAGCCCCTTCAGTATCTTTGCTCCCTTCTTTCATCCCTCAACCAATCTTCTTCTTCTCTCCTTTCTTACCTTCATTAGCTGTGCACGTACGTGTGCCTCTACCAGGTGGCTCTTGCGTAGGTTCCCCACCCTCCACATCATGCAGAGTTTCCCGTCTCTCAGCGCCACCACTGCCGTGTCAGAGAACAACAGCGTCTCGTTACGCTTCTTGGGCTTAGCGATCTTCGCCATGACCGCTCCGATGATGAAGGCGTCGATGATGCAGCCCACAATGCACTGCAAGACGACCGCCATCACCGCCAGGGGGCAGGCCTCGGTCACGCTGCGGAAGCCGTAACCAATGGATGTCTGCGTCTCCAGGGAGAACAGGAAGGCCGCCATAAAGCTGTTCACCTGAACGAAACACGTTTCCTCCACTTCCACCACCGCCCCTGCTCCGGACTCATCTCCTCCCCCGGAAGAGGCACCCGAGCTGGGGTTGAGGCGGATGGCGAAGTCCCCGTGCGCGGCGGCAATGAGCCAGAAGACGAAGCCAAAGAGCAGCCAGGAGAGGAGGAAGGAGAGGCAGAAGATGACTAGCATCCAACGCCAGCGGATGTCCACGCAGGTGGTGAAGAGGTCGCTGAGGTAACGCTGGCCCCTCTCGCTCATGTTGACGAAGGTGACGTTGCAGCGCCCGTCCTTGCCCACAAAGCGGTGGCGGGGCCGGAGTCTAGAGCGCCGGGTGGGCCGGCGGCTTGAGGAGGAAGGGGACGACAGTGTTGAATCTCGGTCCGAGGACGAACAGCCTTCCCCCCTTCTCCCCAGACTTCCGCACCTCCCGCCCCTCAGTCCTGAGCGCCCTCCTCCTTTCATCGATCCTTCCCCTCCTCCTGCCTCCAGGGCTCCGCTGGGCCTCCGTGCATTGCTGCCGTTGCCCTGCAGGGGGAGTGCTTTGCCATTTCGGTTGTGTGTGGGAGAGAGACTGGTGGGGCTCCCTGAGCCTCCCGTGCTCCCCCCCACCCTGGCCGTGTCAGCAACACTCAGAGCCAGCTTAATGACTTCCTCCTCGTCTACCAGCCCGTCAACCACCGCACTGAAACGTCGCTTAACACGCGCCGCTCCCATGGTGCTAAGTACAATGTCTTACACTGATGAAGCTGTAGTCTCAACTCCTATGTGCTTTGTGAGTTTATGACCACCTAGGTATTAATAAGAACCTGTCTTACACTGATGAAGCTGTAGTCTCAACTCCTATGTGCTTTGTGAGTTTATGACCACCTAGGTATTAATAAGAACCTGTCTTACACTGATGAAGCTGTAGTCTCAACTCCTATGTGCTTTGTGAGTTTATGACCACCTAGGTATTGATAAGAACCTGGTGTTCTGTACTTGTTTCCAGTTCCACTGTTTCTATGGTGAAAAGTAATCCATCTGATGTGGTAAAGGTAAATCCATGAGGAAAAACTGTATCCAGCAGTAGATGACTTCCCTCACTTCCCGGATCATTGTTCCACTAACTTTTTATTAACAGTCAGGGTTACTCACAGCTCTACAGTGTCCTGATTCACAGTCTTCCTTCCATTCTCTTGAAGGAAACTCAGTGGTCAAGTTGTTGCTGTATATACTCCTCTGGTCAGAAACGTATTCCACAGCAGCAGATAGACAGTCTCGCAGTAATACTGTATAGTCCCTGTAGTACTTACACTCCTTTGGGCTGAAGAGGGAGGTTACACACGTGTCCAGGGTATCAACAGGAGGGACCCATAGTCTGTGGCCATCTTACGAGGAAGCAGGAGTTTTGCTGACAGTTTGAAACAGCACAAGGGAAACACATTGAGCAGGCTACAGGAACTGAGAAGCTTGAAAGGATGAGAGCTGGGGATACAATGGGGTAGTAGTAAGGAGGATATATACTCCCCACATTCACTAAAGTGCAATATGACAATACAGAGTCCAGGGGTAGATCCACAGTACAGTACAGTCAAACGGGGTCTACGTTTCTAACACGTATCTTACATGCAACCAGCAGAGAAAAGAATAACATGCTGTTTCTTACGTTCCATGATCTTCACTTCCCAGTGGTTTGGTCATGGAAAATACACAAGGCAGATTGAAACAGAGGAGGAACTCCTTAGACTATTGATTCAGATAATGGTACACAATTCCAATCCATTCACTTCCTATCAGTCAGAATATGTTCCTCCACCCTTTTATATCTATGTTTCCTTTGCTACAGGGCCTTGGAACACATTTATGAGCTACAGTAGCCATGCACTGTGTAAATAATACTCACTCAGTGTCTCTCACAAGTGGGAGACTGTGACCAGCAGTTTCCCCTCAAATCCAAGTTTCTTTTCCAAGCCACAAAAGTCCTCAAATGTCAGTGGTGAGTTCTTGGCACAACAAAAGCAGACTTTTAGAGACATTTGAAATATGTTTGCGGCTCTCTCAGGTGACTGCTTTTTTAACAGGATATCCTAGGTTTGATTCAGGGCAAATCCAAATGACATAAAAAATGTTTGGTTGCGATATTAGACTTTACCTTCCGTACACATTTCCAGTGGACTGTGGGTTTCGAACGCTGGCAAGTCTTTGACCCCCAGTGAACAAGCTAAACATGTTACTAGGTTCCTGAGGAACAGTTCAACACTTCACCAGCTCCCTGAGGACAGTTTACAGTGTAGCACCTTGACCACCTCCCTGAGGACAGTTTACAGTGTAACACCTTGACCAGATCACCTAAGACCGTTTACAGTGTAACACCCTGACTAGGAGCAACAAAGGCACAACACAGGAGAATACCAAGGCAACAGTCATTACCTGGTGTCCTAGGTTTACACAGAGACAGATGTTACCTGTTGTCCAAGGTTTACACAGAGACAGATGTTACCTGTTGTCCAAGGTTTACACAAAGACAGATGTTACCTGTTGTCCAAGGTTTACACAGAGACAGGTGTTACCTGTTGTCCAAGGTTTACACAGAGACAGATGTTACCTGTTGTCCAAGGTTTACTCAGAGACATGTGTTACGTACTGTCCAAGGTTTACACAGAGACATGTTTTACCTACTGTCCTAGGTTTACACAGAGACAGGTGTTACCTGTTGTCCTAGGTTTACACAGAGACAGATGTTACCTACTGTCCAAGGTTTACACATAGACAGATGTTACCTGTTGTCCAAGGTTTACACAGAGACAGATGTTACCTGTTGTCCAAGGTTTACACAGAGACAGATGTTACCTACTGTCCTAGGTTTACACAGAGACAGGTGTTACCTGTTGTCCTAGGTTTACACAGAGACAGATGTTACCTACTGTCCTAGGTTTACACAGAGACAGATGCTACCTACTGTTCTAGGTTTCCACAGAGACAGATGTTACCTACTGTCCTAGGTTTACACAGAGACAGATGTTACCTAGTGTCCTAGGTTTACACAGAGACAGATGTTACCTACTGTCCTAGGTTTACACAGAGACAGATGTTACCTGTTGTCCAAGGTTTACACAGAGACAGGTGTTACCTGTTGTCCAAGGTTTACACAGAGACAGATGTTACCTACTGTCCTAGGTTTACACAGAGACAGGTGTTACCTACTGTCCTAGGTTTACACAGAGACAGGTGTTACCTACTGTCCTAGGTTTACACAGAGACAGGTGTTACCTACTGTCCTAGGTTTACACAGAGACAGGTGTTACCTACTGTCCTAGGTTTACACAGAGACAGGTGTTACCTACTGTCCTAGGTTTACACAGAGACAGGTGTTGTCATGTCACACAAACAGTAAGAGAGGGGAGAAGAAAAGCCTCTACAACAAGTGGAAGTGGGGAAAGAGATCCCTCCTAAAGTGAGAGGTGACGTAGGGGTTCATTTTGACTGGTCTGCTGCCCTCCCTCTCTCAGGCATAGTAACAGGAATTTAGGAGCTGCACTTCTGAGAAAGTAGAGAACACACAATCCTTCTCTCTTTCCTTCTTTCTCTGACGTATTCTTCTTTTGCTCAGTCAGTCGTCACAATTCTTATCCCGTTTTGTTCCTCCCATGAGGCCTCTCCTGTGTCCTTGCCAACCTGGTAATAACATGACAATACAGATGAAACCAACCAACAATCAGCATAAACAGAGATACAACCATGACTTCAGATCTCCTTTGTGAAAACAGATGCTCTGATGATGTAAGCAGGTAGGTCTTGTCTTGTGGACATTCTGAGAATGTAAGATGGTAAAGAGCAAAAGGGCAGGATGGACTCACCGTCTCTAACCCTCCATGGTTTTCATCTTCATTTGTAATAGCTCAATGAAAACCCATAATAAAATCATGTAATCAGTAACCTGTTCGTTGAGACTTGGTCTGTCTGGGTGCTCTGGCGTAGCTCTTGTAACACAACAAATATTCCTGTGTCCAGTTTACTGGGAGTGTTGATGTTGCGTCACTTCTGGGAAAGAATGGGAAGAAATGTCTCCGAAATTACAAATGAAAATGTCTCCATCATGGAACCTGGAATAAAAAGAAACAGAGGGGTGGAATAAGAGAACCACTTCCATTGGGATAGTTTACTGTATATCTTTACGGTCATATTTTATGACCCATACAGGTGAATAAGCTGTGAATTTGGGCCCCAATACTGTACATCTTGACAGTTATTGCAAACATACACACACGCATGTTTATTTTACTATCCTTCTGGGGACCAAACAATTGATTCCCATTTCAAATCCTACTTTCCATAGCCCTTAACCCTAACGCTAACCTTAACCCCAAAATCCTAACCTTAAAACTAACCCAAACTCTCACCCTGAACCCTAACTTTAACACTAATTCTAACACCTAAGCCTAAAAAAAGCCTAAGGGGACTGGCGGAATGTCTCCAATTTTCCTTGTATTACTATCTTTGTGAGGACTTCTGGTCCCCACAAGGATAGCAAAACCAAACCACACACACACACACGTGTACTTGTGAGACAGCGAGGGAATTACATATCCCATATACTAGCCTGGGGCCTGGGACCTGGGACCTGGGGCATGGGGCCTGGGGCATGGGGCATGGGGCCTGGGGCCTGGGGCCTGGGGCATGGGACCTGGGGCATGGGACCTGGGGCATGGGGCATGGTGCCTGGGGCACGGGACCTGGGGCATGGGGCCTGGGGCATGGGGCCTGGGGCCTGGGACCTGGGGCATGGGGCATGGGACCTGGGGCATGGGGCATGGGACCTGGGGCCTGGGACCTGGAGCATGGGACCTGGGGCATGGGGCCTGGGGCATGGGACCTGGGGCATGGGGCATGGGACCTGGGGCATGGGGCCTGGGGCATGGGGCTTGGGACCTGGGGCATGGGACCTGGGGCATGGGGCCTGGGGCATGGGACCTGGGGCATGGGACCTGGGGCATGGGACCTGGGGCATGGGGCCTGGGGCTGGGGCATGGGACCTGGGGCATGGGACCTGGGGCATGGGGCCTGGGGCATGGGACCTGGGGCCTGGGGCATGGGACCTGGGGCCTGGGGCATGGGACCTGGGGCATGGGACCTGGGGCATGGGGCATGGGGCCTGGGGCATGGGGCCTGGGGCCTGGGGCCTGGGGCATGGGGCCATTCCATTGTCATGCTATAGTTCACTGCCATGCTGCTATGGATCACAACACTGCAGTGTACATGGTGCTGTATCACATGGAAACAACTACAGAGGAATACTGATGTGTTACCGAGGCAACATTTGATGAATCATGCTCTAAAGAAGGACAAGGAGAAAAAGGGAGGAGACTCCAGTCACCCAAGTCATAGACTGTATTCTCTGCTACGGCACGGCAGGCAGTACCGGAGTGCCAAGTCTGGGACAAAAAAGCTCCTTAACAGCTGCTGAAGACTGCTGAACAATTCATCAAATGGCCACCAGGACAATTTACATTGACAACCATTTGTTTTTACACTACTGCTACTGGCTGTTTATTACCTATGCATAGTCACATTACCCCAACCTACATGTACAAATGACCTCGACTGACCTGTACCCCCAAACATTGACTCAGTACCGGTATCCCCTGTATAGAGCCTCATTATTTTATTGTGTTACTTTATGTTTTATTTTTTACCTGCATTGTTGGTTAAGGGCTTGTAAGCATTTCAGGGTAAGGTCAAAACCTGTTGTACTCAGCGCAAGTGACAAATACAATTTGATTTGTTTATAGAATGAGACAGAGTAGAGTGGGTGAACCGTAGTAAATAGAATGAGACAGAGAAGAGGGGGTGAACCGTAGTATATAGAATGAGACAGAGAAGAGGGGGGGTGAACCGTAGTATATAGATTGAGACCGTAGTATATAGAATGAGAAGAGGGGGTGAACCGTAGTATATAGATTGAGACAGAGTAGAGGGGGTGAACCGTAGTATATAGAATGAGACAGAGTAGAGGGGGTGAACCGTAGTATATAGAATGAGACAGAGATTGAGACAGAGTAGGGGTGAACCGTAGTATATAGAATGAGACAGAGTAGAGGGGGTGAACCGTAGTATATAGAATGAGACAGAGAAGAGAAGGGGTGAACCGTAGTATATGAGAATGAGACAGAGTGAGACAGAGAAGGGGGTGAACCGTAGTATATAGAATGAGACAGAGTAGAGGGGGTGAACCGTAGTATATAGAATAAGACAGAGAAGAGGGGGTGAACCATAGTATATAGAATGAGACAGAGTAGAGGGGGTGAACCGTAGTATATAGAATGAGACAGAGAAGAGGGGTGAACCGTAGTATATAGATTGAGACAGAGTAGAGGGGGTGAACCGTAGTATATAGAATGAGACAGAGTAGAGGGGGTGAACCGTAGTATATAGAATGAGACAGAGAGTAGAGGGGGTGAACTGTAGTATATAGAATGAGACAGAGAGTAGAGGGGGTGAACCGTAGTATATAGAATGAGACAGAGTAGAGGGGGTGAACCGTAGTATATGGAATGAGACAGAGTAGAGGGGGTGAACCGTAGTATATAGAATGAGACAGAGAAGAGGGGTGAACCATAGTATATAGAATGAGACAGAGTAGAGGGGTGAACCGTAGTATATAGAATGAGACAGAGAAGAGGGGTGAACCGTAGTATATGGAATGAGACAGAGTAGAGGGGGTGAACCGTAGTATATAGAATGAGACAGAGTAGAGGGGGTGAACCGTAGTATATAGAATGAGACAGAGAAGAGGGGGTGAACCATAGTATATAGAATGAGACAGAGTAGAGGGGTGAACCGTAGTATATAGAATGAGACAGAGAAGAGGGGGTGAACCGTAGTATATGGAATGAGACAGAGTAGAGGGGGTGAACAGTTGTATATGGAATGAGACAGAGTAGAGGGGGTGAACCATAGTATATAGAATGAGACAGAGTAGAGGGGGTGAACCGTACTATATGGAATGAGACAGAGTAGAGGGGGTGAACCGTAGTATATAGAATGAGACAGAGAAGAGGGGGTGAACCGTAGTATATGGAATGAGACAGAGTAGAGGGGGTGAACAGTTGTATATGGAATGAGACAGAGTAGAGGGGGTGAACCATAGTATATAGAATGAGACAGAGTAGAGGGGGTGAACCGTACTATATGGAATGAGACAGAGTAGAGGGGGTGAACAGTAGTATATAGAATGAGACAGAGTAGAGGGGGTGAACCGTACTATATGGAATGAGACAGAGTAGAGGGGTGAACCGTACTATATGGAATGAGACAGAGTAGAGGGGGTGAACCGTAGTATATAGAATGAGACAGAGTAGAGGGGGTGAACCATAGTATATAGAATGAGACAGAGTAGAGGGGGTGAACCGTACTATATGGAATGAGACAGAGTAGAGGGGGTGAACAGTAGTATATACAGTCAGCGAAGTAACTGAAAAAGAGATGAAAAGGAAGAGGATAGTGAATTATAAATGAGATTGGGATGAAGACTAAGACTGGGAACGGTATTGAGATCTGTGATGTGGTGATGGTGACGGAATGCTGTGGATTACAGCTGGGCTCGTGACTGCAGTAATCCCACCATGACTCTGATAATCCACTCAAGTCTTTATATAAGAACCACTCAACCACGGCCAGAGGGAGTGTACACATACAGGTAGGATACAGTAGGTAACTGAACACACAGGTAGGAACCACTACACATTGTTAACTTTAACTGTACACATACCGATGATAGGCTGCAGTATACACACACACAAAGGTAGGATACAGTACAGGTAGGTAAAGGTACAGACTTAACACAGTGTGTGTGACTGTGTGTGTGAGAGAGAGCGAGACTGTGAATCCCAAACCGCCCCCTAGCCCCTACCAACTTCCTTGGAGGGCCCCCCGTTGTCACGTGTTGCTGACGAAGCTCAGGGGGTGACTTCCAGAGAGTGGCAATGGGATCAACAAACCCATCAACGGGCCTCTCGGGTGGCGCAGTGGTTAAGGGCGCTGTACTGCAGCGCCAGCTGTGCCATCAGAGTCCCTGGGTTCACGCCCAGGCTCTGTTGTAACCGGCCGCGACCGGGAGGTCCGGGTTAGGGAGGGCTTGGTCGGTAGGGATGTTCTTGTCTCATCGCGCACCAGTGACTCCTGTGGCGAGCCGGGGCAGTGCGCGCTAACCAAGGTTGCCAGGTGCACAGTGTACCCTCCGACACATTGGTGCGGCTGGCTTCCGGGTTGGATGCGCGCTGTGTTAAGAAGCAGTACGGCTGGTTGGGTTGTGTATCGGAGGACGCATGACTTTCAACCTTCGTCTCTCCCGAGCCCGTACGGGAGTTGTAGCGATGAGACAAGATAGTAGCTACTACAACAATTGGATACCACAAAATTGGGGAGAAAAAGGGGTAGAATATATATATTTTTTAAAAACATCAACTTCAGGACACACTCCTTACTTGAATGATACAATTCGTGTTCCACTTTTAAATAATAAAAAAAGCATGACATTCGAATGAACAAATCCCCCTGTTGTTTACAAGATATAAATCTCAGTAACAGTTAAACATTTCATTTGGGAGGTATTTCATCTTTTACATGTGTCAAGTTTCGAAATCCGACAAATAAATGCATGTGGTAAAGTAAGTAAAAATACTTTCAAGTACTACCTAAGTCGTTTTTGGGGGTATCTGTACTTTACTATTTATATTTTTGACAACTTTTACTTTTACTTCACTAGATTCCTTAAGAAAATCATGTACTTTTTAGTCCATACATTTTCCCTGACAACCAAAGTATTCGTTACATTTTGAACAGGACAGGAAAATGGTCCAATTCATGCACTTATGAACAGAACACTAAACCCGGGTCATCACTACATCCCTACTGCCTCTGATCTGGTGGACTCAGTAAACACACATGCTTCGTTTGTAAATGATGTCTAAATGTTGGAGTCTGCCCCTGGCTATCCGTACATTTAAAAAATATTTGCTTAATATATTTACACTTTTACTTTTGATACTTAAGTATATTTTAGCGATTACATTTACTTTTGATACTTACGTATATTTAAAAGCCTATACTTTTTGACATTTACTCAAGTAGTATTTTACTGGGTAACTATCACTTTAACTTGAGTCATTTTCTATTAAGGTATCTTTACTTTTACAGTGCCTTGCGAAAGTATTCACCTCCCTTGGCATTTTTCCTATTTTGCTGCCTTACAACCTGGAACTAAAATATATTTTGGGGGGGTTTGTATCATTTGATTTACACAACATGCCTATCCACTTTGCGAAATATTTTTTATTGTGAAACAAACAAGAAATAAGACAAAAAAACAGAAAACTTAAGCGTGCATAACTATTCACCGCCCCACAAAGTCACAAAGTCAATATTTGTAGAGCCACCTTTTGCAGCAATTACAGCTGCAAGTCTCTTGGGATATGGCTCTATAAGCTTGGCACATCTAGCCACTGGGATTTTTGCCCATTCTTCAAGGAAAAACTGCTCCAGCTCCTTCAAGTTGGATGGGTTCCTGCTGGTGTACAGCAATCTTTAAGTCATACCACAGATTCTCAATTGGATTGAGGTCTGGGCTTTGACTAGGCCATTCCAAGACGTTTAAATGTTTCCCCTTAAACCACTCGAGTGTTGCTTTAGCAGTATCCTTAGGGTCATTGTCCTGCTGGAAGGTGAACCTCTGTCCCAGGCACAAATCTCTGGAAGACAAACAGGTTTCCCTCAAGAATTTCCCTGTATTTAGCGCCATCAATCATTCCTTCAATTCTGACCAGTTTCCCAGTCCCTGCCGATGAAAAACATCCCTACAGGATGATGCTGCCACCACCATACTTCACTGTGGGGATAGGGTTCTCGGGGATATGAGAGGTGTTGGGTTTGTGCCAGACATAGCATTTTCCTTGATGGTCTAAAAGCTCAATTTTAGTCTCATCTGACCAGGGTACCTTCTTCCATACGCTCTGTGGAGTGTACGGCTTAAAGTGGTTCTATGGACAGATACTCCAATCTCCGCTGTGGAGCTTTTACAACTCCTTCAGGGTTATCTTTGGTCTCTTTGTTGCCTCTCTGATCAATGCCCTCCTTGCCTGGTCCGTGAGTTTTGGTGGGCAGCCCTCTCTTGGCAGGTTTGTTGTGGTGCCATATTCTTTCCATTTTTAATCATGGATTTAATGGTGCTCCGTGGGATGTTCAAAGTTTCTGATATTTTTTTATAACCCAACCCTGATCTGTACTTCTCCACAACTTTGTCCCTGACCTGTTTGGAGAGCTCATTGGTCTTAATGGTGTCGCTTGCTTGGTGGTGCCCCTTGCTTAGTGGTGTTGCAGACTCTGGGGCCTTTCAGAACAGGTGTATATATACTGAGATCATGTGACAGATCATGTGACACTTAGATTGCCCACAGGTGGACTTTATTTAATTAATTATGTGTCTTCTGAAGGTGATTGGTTGCACCAGATGTTATTTAGGGGCTTCATAAGCAAAGGGGGTGAATACATATGCAAGCACCACTTTTCCCTTTTTTATTTTTGTAGAGTTTTTTTAAACAAGTAATTTTTTTCATTTCACTTCACCAATTTGGACTATTTTGTGTATGTCCATTACATGAAATCCAAATAAATTCCATTTACATTACAGGTTGTAATGCAACAAAATAGGAGAAAAACGCCAAGGGGGGGGGTGAATACTTTTGCGAGGCATTGTACTCAAGTATGACAATTGGGTACTTTTTCCACTACTGCATGTGACAAATAATTTGACACCTCCTACATTATTTTGTGTAAAACTGCACAAACTCTAAAATAACGTGGTGCCTAATGGGATTCCGCTTGTTCTGAAACCAGCAGCATTGCTGGAACGGTTGAAGTGGTTATCGGAGGGTCTAAATAGCACCTACACCCTCCATCATTTTCACTCCTTCAGCTTTGGTACACTGGTAGAGAGGCGTGTGAACGCGCAAATGGAGGGCAGAGGGGGTGATTTGGGATTCAGCTAGAGAGAGAGAGAAAAAGTGAGAGAGGTGACAGGGAAGGTGTCCCTGTGAAATTGCGATGTGCGACCCTAACCTTTGCCTGCAGCAGTATACTCTATGTAAGCTAGGCACAGAATGTGACCTGCTCTGTTGTGTTGGTTAACTTCATTATCAGTGGGTCAATTGATTATCTTCTTGGACAGACACAGAAGAGCCATCAGAACATCACATTCTGTCCTCTACACAGAGGGCTTTATCAACTAACCATCTATAAGCCTAGTTTCAAGGAGCAACCGATATGTCCTAAACAGTGATGTAGTGCTAAAAAGGTGGGTAAACTATAAACTCCAATGGTAAACTATAAACCCCAGAGGTAAACTATAAACTCCAGTGGTAAACTATAAACTCCAGGGGTAAACTATAAACTCCAGAGGTAAACTATAAACTCCAGAGGTAAACTATAAACTCCAGTGGTAAACTATAAACTCCACTGGTAAACTATAAACTCCAGTGGTAAACTATAAACTCCAGAGGTAAACTATAAACTCCAGTGGTAAACTATAAACTCCACTGGTAAACTATAAACTCCACTGGTAAACTATAAACTCCAGAGGTAAACTATAAACTCCAGGGGTAAACTATAAACTCCAGAGGTAAACTATAAACTCCAGTGGTAAACTATAAACTCCAGAGGTAAACTATAAACTCCAGAGGTAAACTATAAACTCCAGTGGTAAACTATAAACTCCACTGGTAAACTATAAACTCCACTGGTAAACTATAAACTCCAGTGGTAAACTATAAACTCCAGAGGTAAACTATAAACTCCACTGGTAAACTATAAACTCCACTGGTAAACTATAAACTCCACTGGTAAACTATAAACTCCAGAGGTAAACTATAAACTCCAGGGGTAAACTATAAACTCCAGAGGTAAACTATAAACTCCAGTGGTAAACTATAAACTCCAGAGGTAAACTATAAACTCCAGTGGTAAACTATAAACTCCACTGGTAAACTATAAACTCCAGTGGTAAACTATAAACTCCAGAGGTAAACTGTGAACTCCAATGGTAAACTATAAACTCCAGTGGTAAACTATAAACTCCAGTGGTAAACTATAAACTCCAGTGGTAAACTATAAACTCCACTGGTAAACTATAAACTCCAGTGGTAAACTATAAACTCCAGAGGTAAACTATAAACTCCAATGGTAAACTATAAACTCCAGTGGTAAACTATAAACTCCAGGGGTAAACTATAAACTCCAGAGGTAAACTATAAACTCCAGAGGTAAACTATAAACTCCAGTGGTAAACTATAAACTCCAGAGGTAAACTATAAACTCCAGTGGGTGATCGAGACAAACCACCACCAATATGAACAAAAACGTATTACATTTTTATAACAACTTGGGGTTAAACACTCCAAGTAGAGAAGTCTAAAGATAAATAATCCACATGGTTACAGAGGAACATTTTGAAATCATTTTTTAATAAATTTGAAGAGAGTATGTTGGGGACAGTCTAATGGAAGTCAATGGTACCTATATTAGCATTTTCCAAATCATGTCCAAATCATTTATAAATAAATTAATTGAGTTACACAATACATTTTGAGATCCTTTAGTATAATTTGGACAGGAAACCTCATCATAGTGAGGATATTAATAGTGACCAATATTCCCTCTAAGCTACGCGTGGGCGTGCAGCTCCCTGGGACTGCCTCGCAGAAGAAATATCAGCCCTCACAGAGAAGCACGGGATTGAACTTCACTCAACTTTCTAGTTTTCCCCTTTAGTTAACACTATCAACGTTTCCCTCTGCTGTGCGAATTGTGATCGAATCAACGCAATATTAGCCACTTTCAATCCAGCGTACTGAAACAAAACTAACTACGCAAGAGATTTTCTTGTAGGAAGAGTGCATTGAGTAGGATTCTATTGCATTTACAGGCATGACTCAGGTCCATACTCTACACAGACTGGTGCACCATAACCAATCAGAGCTGCAGTATCCCTATATGCAAATAGACCATTGCCATATATGGATGTGCATGTAGCCAGTTGTGTACATTTGTTCCTATTCTTTGCTAGTGAGTTATTAGCCCAATTATAGCTAGTTTCTAGTCAGTAACCGGGGAGTGGTTGCTTCCTACAAGAGCACAAAACATGTGCATCTCTTTGAAAAGCAAGTAACAAACAAAAAATTTATTCTAGACACTGATATCTGTTCAAAATGTTGTTTGTCTATGGATATCTAAATCTTATCAAACTTCAAAAAGTCATTTTCCTTAAAAGGGGGGTGTGTTCCCATAACATACCCTATTAATAGCATGTTGATTGTATTTGTAGGCCAATAGGGAAGGTAGACCATGGGGAGATGTTCATAATGAAACAGTACTTCCATTTGTTTGATAAGAATAGCACAGATTTTCTGAGTGGACCCCACATGGGACTCTGATCACTAGTATGGGAACCACTGTACTAACCTTTCTCTCTCTGTCTCCTCTGCCTCCTCCTCCATGCATCACAGCCTGCCTCAGCCTCACCACTGTCTGTCTCACCAGTACTCTCTGTAAAGCAGGTTTATGATGAGAACTTAGTAGCCTGCTGAGGTCAGGCTCCATTTAACATTAGCTTCTTACTTCATCCTTCTAGCCAACTAGCTAGCTGGCTAACACTAGCCAGAGCCGAGCACTTTAACGTTACTGCAATACGAATAGAGGTCTCTGCCGGCAGCTAGCTAGCTGGCTAACACTAGCCAGAGCCGCGCCCTTTAACGTTACTGCAATACAAATAGAGGTCTCTGCCGGCAGCTAGCTAGCTGGCTAACACTAGCCAGAGCCGAGCCCTTTAACGTTACTGCAATACGAATAGAGGTCTCTGCCGGCAGCTAGCTAGCTGGCTAACACTAGCCAGAGCCGCGCCCTTTAACGTTACTGCAACTTAGTAGCCTGCTGAGGTCAGGCTCCATTTAACATTAGCTTCTTACTTCATCCTTCTAGCCAACTAGCTAGCTGGCTAACACTAGCCAGAGCCGAGCACTTTAACGTTACTGCAATACGAATAGAGGTCTCTGCCGGCAGCTAGCTAGCTGGCTAACACTAGCCAGAGCCGCGCCCTTTAACGTTACTGCAATACAAATAGAGGTCTCTGCCGGCAGCTAGCTAGCTGGCTAACACTAGCCAGAGCCGAGCCCTTTAACGTTACTGCAATACGAATAGAGGTCTCTGCCGGCAGCTAGCTAGCTGGCTAACACTAGCCAGAGCCGAGCCCTTTAACGTTACTGCAATACGAATAGAGGTCTCTGCCGGCAGCTAGCTAGCTGGCTAACACTAGCCAGAGCCGAGCCCTTTAACGTTACTGCAATACGAATAGTGGTCTCTGCCGGCAGCTAGCTAGCTGGCTAACACTAGCCAGAGCCGAGACCTTTAACGTTACTGCAATACGAATAGAGGTCTCTGCCGGCAGCTAGCCACCTGACTGACATATCTACACTGAGTGGACAAAACATTAGGAACATCTGCTCTTTCCATGACAGACTGACCAGGTGAATCCAGGTGAAAGATATGATCCCTTATTAATGCCACCTATTAAATCCACTTCACTCAGTGTAGAAGGTGAGGAGACAGGTTAAAGAATGATTTTTAAGACTTGATACAATTGAGACATAGATTGCGTATGTGTGTCATTCAGAGGGTGAATGTGCAAGACAAAAGATGTGTCTTTGAACAGGGTATGGTAGCACTCCGAGCTGGGGTAGTTCATGTCACGTCTCACTGGCCCTTGGCCTGTGCCGCGACTCACGAGAGGGCGGAGTGAGCCATTTGAGAGAGTGGTGTATGTACAGCTAACAAGGCAAATCCGGGAGGGGCAGGCGAACATAACAGAGGCAGGAGTGATAAAAACTCAGAGAATATAACCGTTCTGAGCGTTGATCAACACTGGGAATGCAATAGTAATTGGGTAAACGCTAATTAACAAAATAAAAAACGTTTAATCTATTTCACAAATAAAAAGGTTTGTAAACAGCATTTACATGTATTTACCCTCCACTACTTCCCTGGTCCTAAACAATCACAGTCCTGTACAATATGGTGCTAGATCTATGCTTGGGTGGGTTACAAATAATGTTGACAGGCTTTGGGATCAAATAGTTTAAGAACCAGGGGTACACTGGAAGGAGGACTCTCCCCCTGACCCTTTACACTACCCCAATCTGACTACACTACCCTGTCTTGACTACACTAGCCTGCCCTGACTACACTAGCCTGTCCTGACTACACTACCCTGCCCTGACAACACTACCCCAAACTGACTACACTACCCTTCCCTGACTATACTACCCTGTCCTGACTACACTACCCTAATCTGACTGCAATACGCTGTCCTGACTACACTACCCTGCCCTGACAACACTACCCCAATCTGATTGCAATACGCTGTCCTGACTACACTACCCTGTCCTGATTACACTACCCTGTACTGACTACACTACCCATCCAATTACACTACCCTAATCTGACTACACTACCCTGTCCTGACTACACTACCCCAATCTGACTACACTACCCTGTCCTGACTACACTACCCCAATCTGACCCCACTACCCATCCTGACTACACTACCCCAATCTGACTACACTACCCTGTCCTGACTACACTACCCCAATCTGACTACACTACCCTGTCCTGACTACACTACCCCAATCTGACTACACTACCCATCCTGACCCCACTACCCCAATCTGACTACACTACCCCATCCTGACTACACTACCCTGTCCTGACAACACTTCCCCATCCTGACAACACTACCACATCCTGACTACACTACCCCATCCTGACTACACTACCCCATGCTGACTACACTATCCCATCCTGACGACACTACCCCAGTCTGACAACACTACCCCATCCTGACAACACTACCCCATCCTGACTACACTACCCCACCCCACATACCCCACCCTGACTACACACCCCATCCTGACAACACTACCCCATCCTGACTACACTATCCCATCCCACACTACCCCAGCCTGACAACACTACCCCATCCTGACAACACTACCCCATCCTGACCCACTACCCCAATCTGACTACACTACCCCACCCTGACTACACTACCCCATCCTGACAACACTACCCCATCCTGACAACACTACCCCATCCTGACTACACTACCCCATCCTGACAACACTACCCCATCCTGACAACACTACCCCATCCTGACAACACTACCCCATCCTGACTACACTACCCCATCCTGACAACACTACCCCATCCTGACTACACTACCCCACCCACTACACTACCCCATCCTGACAACACTACCCCATCCTGACAACACTACCCCATCCTGACTACACTACCCCATCCTGACAACACTACCCCATCCTGACAACACTACCCCATCCTGACTACACTACCCCATACTGACAACACTACCCCATCCTGACTACACTACCCCATCCTGACTACACTACCCCATCCTGACAACACTACCCCATCCTGACTACACACCCCAACCTGACTACACTACCCCACCCTGACTACACTACCCCATCCTGACTACACTACCCCATCCTGACTACACTACCCCATACTGACAACACTACCCCATCCTGACAACACTACCCCATCCTGACTACACTACCCCATCCTGACAACACTACCCCATCCTGACTACACTACCCCATCCTGACTACACTACCCCATACTGACAACACTACCCCATCCTGACAACACTACCCCATCCTGACTACACTACCCCATACTGACAACACTACCCCATCCTGACTACACTACCCCATCCTGACTACACTACCCCATACTGACTACATTAGCGTGCGTGTGTGTGTGTTTGTGATTTTTCCTCTATTTAAATCATTGGGAGGGCCACCTAAGCATTTTTTTTCGGGCTGTCTAAGTATTTTTTTAAGAACTTAATATTCAGGGTTTGGAAAAAAACTAATATAAAGTACAGAAAAGATAATGGACCTATATATGTTTCATATAATACTATCTTAGCGAACTAACAATTACCCAAATAAAAGATAGATAGTCGGTGAAAATTGAGAATTGAAAATTCCGAAAACAATGAATTTAGCAGTGTTCATTTTGTTATTATGTTTGAGACAAAGAACATACGGTAGCTGAAGGGTAGGACAAAAATAAATAAAAAATAGATAACTAATGTAAAATATCCTGTGTCGGTAAAAACGATATAGTATGTATAAGCTGGAAGTAGAAGCCTAAGTATTGTTGTCCATTAGTTTATTCCAAATGGGGAGGGCTGGTAGGGTTAGAGGAAAACAATAAAGAAGGAAAATATATTTTACAAGGATTGGAAATGATGCAGACAATTACATTGATAGAAGCCACAATCTATCTGCAATATTAAAGCTGATCTACCCCCCCACACACACACACACAAAATCAATCAATCAATAAAAAAATTAACAGCATTAGCCATGGCAAAAAAAAATCTGGAAATCAGCTTTAAAACTGCAAAATGTTTCTCTAAAATTCAGCCACGCCGATAGGCAGACCAGGCCCCCTGTCCCGTCCCTTTTTGGTCCAGATAAAACAGTGTGTGTTTGTGAGAGAGAGAGTGACAACTCTTATCGTGGTGAGGTGGCAAATGCTTCAAATGTCCCCCGTGTGAGTGGCCATGCCCGGGTTATCTGGGAAAAGTGCTCTACTGAAGTTGTCGGTTCCCATGACCCCTGGACAGTGTCAGATACGCAGAGTTGCCTGATATGATAATGCACTAGAGATGTGTGGAGGTTACAGTGTGTCATCAGTTGCCCTGTGGAAAACGGTCATATTGGATGACCCTAATCTGATCACATATGCCCTGTCCAGATATAAAGAGAGAGAGAGAGAGAGAGAGAGAGAGAGAGAGAGAGAGATAAACAAGGGAAGTTTATCCTGTGACTTTCTCACTTTCTCTCCATCCACTCTCCCCCTCCCTCCCTCCCTCCTCTCTCTACACAGACAGATTATCTTCCCATATTAAGGTGTTATGTATCCAGATTAAGGTTCCCTGTGAATATGATTTCAATGTCATTCAGTAAGCCACAGGATAAACTTCCTTTCTCTTCTCTCTCTCCTTCTAAAACAAAAACTACTTTCACGATGACACACAGGACACTTCCGAGAATCAAAGTTGAAAGAAAGCTCCGCCCACTGAGTTGGATCATCAAGTCACATTGTTGACAGACTGAACCAGTCATGGAGACCTGAAATCCTGACCTCTCCCTACAAGCCCCCAGTTGACTGACTGATTGACTGTGGAGAGCCATACTGATACAGGACAGACACCTTCAGGTATAGCTCTAAATGCTTTCTATTCAGTGTGTTAGTAATAGGCACTTTGGGGAATATGAACTCAGCAAAAAAAGAAACTGACCTTTTTCAGGACCCTGTCTTTCAAAGATAATTAGTAAAAATCCAAATAACTTCACAGATCTTCATTGTAAAGGGTTTAAACACTGTTTCCCATGCTTGTTCAATGAACCAAAAACAATTAATGAACATGCACCTGTGGAACGGTCATTAAGACACTAACACAGCTTACAGACGGTAGGCAATTAAGGTCACAGTTATGAACACTTAGGACACTAAAGAGGCCTTTCTACCTACTCTGAAAAACACCAAAAGATAGATGCCCAGGGTCCCTGCCTGCCTGCATACCTGTGCCTTAGGCATGCTGCAATTAGGCATGAGGACTGCAGATGTGGCCAGGGCAATAAATTGCCATGTCCGAACTGTGAGACGCCTTAGACAGGCGGACAGCTGATCGTCCTCGCAGTGGCAGACCACGTGTAACAACACCTGCACAGGATCGGTACATCCAAACATCACACCTCCAGGACACGTACAGGATGGCAACAACAACTTCCCGAGTTACACCAGGAACGCACAATCCCTCCATCAGTGCTCAGACTGTCCTCAATAGGCTGAGAGAGGCTGGACCGAGGGCTTGTAGGCCTGTTGTAAGGCAGGTTCTCACCAGACATCACCGGCAACAACGTCGCCTATGGGCACAAACCCACTGTCGCTGGACCAGACAGGACTGGCAAAATGTGCTCTTCACTGACGAGTTGCGGTTTTGTCTCACCAGGGGTGATGGTCGGATTCGCATTACACCAAGGCCTGTATTCTGGAGCGGGATCGATTTGGAGGTGGAGGGTCCGTCATGGTCTGGGGCAATGTGTCACAGCATCATCGGACTGAGCTTGTTGTCATTGCAGGCAATCTCAACACTGTGCTTTACAGGGACGATATCCTCCTCCCTCATGTGGTAGCCTTCCTGCAGGCTCATCCTGACATGACCCTCCAGCATCACAATGCCACCAGCCATACTGCTCATTCTGTGCGTGATTTCCTGCAGGACAGGAATGTCAGTGTTCTGCCATGGCCAGCGAATAGCCCGGATCTCAATCCCATTGAGCACGTCTGGGTCCTGTTGGATCGGAGGGTGAGAGCTAGGGCCATTCCCCCCAGAAATGTCCGGGAACTTGCAGGTGCCTTGGTGGAAGAGTGGGGTAACATCTCACAGCAAGAACTGGCAAATATGGTGCAGTCCATGAGGAGGAGATGCACTGCAGTACTTAATGCAGCTGGTGGTCACACCAGATACTGACTGTTACTTTTGATTTTGACCCCCCCTTTGTTAAGGGACACATTATTCCATTTCTGTTAGTCATATATATATATTTCACCTTTATTTAAATAGGCCATAGTGGCGAATTAATTACAATTTAGCAATTTAAACACTGGAGTGATAGATGTGCAGAAAATGAATGTGCAAGTAGAGATACTGGGGTGCAAAGGAGAAATAAATAACAATATGGGGATGAGGTAGTTGGATGGGCTATTTACAGATGTACTATGTACAGGTGCAGTGATCTGTGAGCTGCTCTGACAGCTGGTGCTTAAAGTTAGTGAGGGTGATATGAGTCTCCAGGTTCAGTGATTCTTGCAATTCGTTCCAGTCATTGGCAGCAGAGAACTGGAAGGAAAGGCGGCCAAATAAGGAATTGGCTTTGGGGTGACCATTGAAATATACCTACTGGAGCGCGTGCTACGGGTGGGTGCTGCTATGGTGACCAGTGAGCTGAGATAAGGGGGGACTTTACCTAGCAAAGACTTATAGATGACCTGGAGCCAGTGGGTTTGGCGATGAGTATGAAGCGAGGGCCAGCCAACAAGAGCGTACAGGTCGCAGTGGTGAGTAGTATATGGGCTTTGGTGACAAAACAGATGGCGCTGTGATAGACTACATCTGTCTGTGGACATGTCTGTGGAACTTGTTCAGTTTATGTCTCAGTTGTTGAACCTTGTTATGTTCATACAACTATTTCCACATGTTAAGTTTGCTGAAAATAAACGCAGTTGACAGTGAGAGGACGTTTCTTTTTTTGCTGAGTTTATAATAAGGTGACTTGAGTGTGATATATGTTGTCTGTTTAAAACTATGACTGTTGTCCCGGCCTGAGTTCCTTGGCTGTGATGCGAGTGTGACAAGCCAAATATGCAGGATCAATAGGGTCATTGATCAGCGTGGTTCTGAAACCAGGCCACAAAATGGTGCCCTCTCCATGTCACATGGCCCTCTCTTCCAGCTCCCTCCCGTTTTATCTCTCGCTTATTCCTGCTCTCCTTCCCCCTCTCTCGCTCCCTCTATGGCCGTCAGTCCGTTTCTCTCTTCTCTTTGTTTTTTTACAATGTCAATCTGATTTCAAAACCATTTTCAGTGACTTAAAGTTATAGAAGCCTATATCTCTGAATGTTTCTGGCAGCCTACATGAAGCCATGGCATTTGAAATATGACAATAGTGTGTGAACTTCTAGCTCTCGTCCCATCGGATCAATAGACTATTAACTGAAGCATCTTTACCGGTCTCATCGTTCACCACTTTGGCCTGGGCTCTGCTTACAGTGTCAGCTGGACCTGTTCAACGACCGAATACAGAGAACAACAAATAATAACCATCAAGCCTACCCTAGAGGAATGGACTTGTGCACCCGTTTAAAACACTGGACATGTCGTCATGCGGCTAGTCGGGTCTAATCTCTCTGGGCTCGGCTGATGAGTCTGAGTGGAACCTGTGTGTCTTCAAATGTACCTAACCTGGTGGCTAGCTCTGGGAGTTAACATCTGTCCTCAGGTCTTAGGAAAGGTGACGTCATTATGGTGGCACATGCCAACACAGTGGTCTGGACACACACTCACAAACACAAATACACACACACACTCAAACATACAATCATGTGCATTGGCACTGGGCCTTATTCCCTCTAATTGGATGTGTTTCCCTCCCTCGCTCCATCCCCCTCTCCCTCTCTCCATCCCCCTCTCCATCCCTCTCTCCATCCCTCTCTCCATCCCCCTCTCCATCCCCTCTCCATCCCTCGCTCCATCCCTCTCTCCATCCCTCTCTCCATCCCCCTATCCTTCCCTCTCTCTATCCTTCTCTCCATCCCCCTCTCCCTCTCTCCATCCTTCTCTCCATCCCCCTCTCCATTCTTCTCTCCATCCCTCGCTCCATCCCTCTCTCATCCCCCTATCCCTCCCTCTCTCTATCCTTCTCTCCATCCCCCTATCCCTCCCTTTCTCTATCCTTCTCTCCATCCCCCTCTCCCTCTCTCCATCCCTCTCTCCATCCCCCTATCTATCCCTCTCTCCATCCCCCTCCATCCCCATATCCATCCCTCTCTCCACCCCTCTCTCCACCCCCTATCCCTCCCTCTCTCTAACCTTCTCTCCATCCCCTTCTCCCTCTCTCTCTCCATCCTCCTATCCCTCCTTCTCTCCATCCTTCTCTCCATCCCCCTCTGCATCCTTCTCCCCATCCCTCTCTCCATCCCTCTCTCCATCCCTCTCTCCATCCCTTGCTCCATCCCCTCTCCCTCCCTCTCTCCATCCTTCTCTCCATCTCTCGCTCCATCCTTCTCTCCATCCCTCGCTCCATCCATCCCTCTATACTGTGTGCCGTTGTGATCAGGGTCATCTGATGGTCACAATCAGGAAGAGGGGTTAAGAAACCTCAGCTGACTTTTGACTTATTTAATCAGTCTTTTAAAATAGACTGACTCGTTGTGTTCCAAATGTATGCCCTTGTTCTGGACAAACCTCTTTATGCTTCCAGCCAGCCCACTCCCTTCTCTCTGTCGTCCTACTCCTCTCTGCTCATCTTGTTATAAGTAAAGTACCTTATCAACAGATCAGATATGAACTTCTACATTACTACTAAGGTAGCAGCACCCTGGTTAGTTCCTGGTTGGTTTCCCCTCCCTGTCTCTCTGTCCCACTACTAAGTGTGTTTTGTCTTCATGCCATCAGGACCACCACAGTGTGAACAGAGTGATGACAGCTCATCATGGAACCACTAAGGTCTGGAACTGATTACAACCTGCCACCTTTCAGTCTAATAATACACACACTGGACATTTATACAGACACACGTGGAATTAATATAGACGTGAGATCCAACAACACTAGTCATTTGAGGAGAAATAGGATGACGGTCAATGTCAGCTAACTTTTCCAAAGTTATTTGGCAAAACAAGAGAAGGAGAGACACGGGCATTACGCCGCCATCTTTATGACACCTGAAGAGCGCCTGGAGGTCAATAATAACTTTGGATAATTTGGAGTAATTTTTCCCTCCCTCGCTCTCCTCTCTGTTCCTCTTTGTCACTCAATTTCCATCTCTTTCTGTGCTTACGCTTCTGCGCTCTGTAATTCCTCCTCTCTCTCTCTCTCTCTCTCTCTCTCTCTCTCTCTCTCTAACTCCTCCCCTCTCTGTGTGTCCTTCTCTTTCTCTCTCTCTCATTCCTCCTCTCTCTCTGTGTTCTTATCTTTCACTCTGTAATTCCTCCTCTCTCAATCTGTCCTTCTCTGTCTCTCTGTAATTTCTCTCTCTCTCTCTCTCTTTCTCTCTCTCTCTCTCTCTCTCTCTCTCTCTCTCTCTCTCTCTCTCTAACTCCTCCCCTCTCTGTGTGTCCTTCTCTTTCTCTCTCTCTCATTCCTCCTCTCTCTCTGTGTTCTTATCTTTCACTCTGTAATTCCTCCTCTCTCTATCTGTCCTTCTCTGTCTCTCTGTAATTTTCTCTCTCTCTCTCTCTCTCTCTCTCTCTCTCTCTCTCTCTCTCTCTCTCTCTCTGTCCTCTTTCTCTCTGTAATTCCTCTCTATGTTTACTTCTCTTTCTCTGTGTAACTCCTCTATCTCTCAGTGTCCTCTTTCTCTCTGCAATTCCTCCTCTCGCTCCCTGTGTCCTTCTCTTTCTCCCTAATTCCTCCTCTCTCTCTCTCTCTCTCTGTGTCCTTCTCTTTCTCTCTGTAATTCCTCCTCCTCTCTCTCTCTCTCTCTCTCTCTGTGTCGTTCTCTTTCTCTCTCTCTCTCTCTCTCTCTCTCTCTCTCTCTAACTCCTCCCTCTCTCTGCATGTCTTTCTCTTTCTCTCTCTCTCTCTCATTCCTCCTCTCTCTCTGTGTCCTTATCTTTCACTCAGTAATTCCTCCTCTCTCTCTATCTGTCCTTCTCTGTCTCTCTGTAATTCCTCTCTCTCTCTCTCTTTCTCTCATTCCTCCTATCTCTCGTTGTCCTCTTTCTCTATATAATTCCTCTCTGTGTGCACTTCTCTTTCTCTGTGTAACTCCTCTCTCTCTCTGTGTCCTTACCTTTCTCTCTGCAATTCCTCTTCTCTCTCCCTGTGTCCTCCTATTTCTCTCTAATTCCTCCTTTCCCTCTGTGTGTCCTTCTCTTTCTCTGTAATTCATCCTCTCTCTCTCTCTCTCTCTCTCCTCCCCTCTCTCTGTGTGTCCTTCTCTTTCTCTCTCTCATTCCTCCCCTCTCTCTCTCTCTGTGTCCTTTCACTCTGTAATTCCTCCTCTCTCGCTATATGTCCTTCTCTGTCTCTCTGTAATTCCCCTCTCTCTCTCTCTCTTTTTCTCTCATTCCTCCTCTCTCTCTCGGTGTCCTATTTCTCTCTGTAATTCCTCATCTCTCTTTGTGTCCTTCTCTTTCTCTCTCTAATTCCTCCTCTCTCTCTCTCTGTGTCCCTCTCTTTCTCTCTGTAATTCCTCCTCTCTCTCTCTCTGTGTCCTTCTCTTTCTCTCTCTAATTCCTCCTCTCTCTCTCTCTGTGTCCCTCTCTTTCTCTCTGTAATTCCTCCTCTCTCTCTCTCTGTGTCCCTCTCTTTCTCTCTGTAATTCCTCTCTCTATATGTCCTTCTCTTTCTCTCTGTAATACCTCTCTCTCTATATATTTTTCTCTCATTCCTCCTCTCTCTCTCTGTGTCCTGTTTCTCTCTGCAATTCCTCCTCTCTCCCCCTGTGTCCTTCTCTTTCTCTCTAATTCTTCCTCTCTCTCTCTTTGTGTCCTTCTCTTTCTCTCTAATTCTTCCTCTCTCTCTCTTTGTGTCCTTCTCTTTCTCTCTCTAATTCTTCCTCTCTCTCTCTTTGTGTCCTCCTCTTTCTCTCTCTAATTCTTCCTCTCTCTCTTTGTGTCCTTCTCTTTCTCTCTCTAATTCCTCCTCTCTCTCTCTCTGTGTCCTTCTCTTTCTCTCTGTAATTCCTCCTCTCTCTCTCTCTGTGTCCTTCTCTTTCTTTCTCTCTGTAATTCCCCCTCTCTCTCTCTCTGTCCTTCTCTTTCTCTCTGTAATTCCCCTCTCTCTCTCTCTGTCCTTCTCTTTCTCTCTGTAATACCCCCCTCTCTCTCTCTCTCTCTGTCCTTCTCTTTCTCTCTGTAATTCCCCCTCTCTCTCTCTCTGTGTACTTCTCTTTCTCTCTGTAATTCCCCCTCTCTCTCTCTGTGTCCTTCTCTTTCTCTCTGTAATTCCTCCTCTCTCCCCCTGTGTCCTTCTCTTTCTCTCTAATTCTTCCTCTCTCTCTCTTTGTGTCCTTCTCTTTCTCTCTAATTCTTCCTCTCTCTCTCTTTGTGTCCTTCTCTTTCTCTCTCTAATTCTTCCTCTCTCTCTCTCTCTCTCTCTCTCTCTCTCTTTGTGTACTTCTCTTTCTCTCTCTAATTCCTCTCTCTCTCTTTGTGTCCTTCTCTTTCTCTCTAATTCTTCCTCTCTCTCTCTTTGTGTCCTTCTCTTTCTCTCTCTAATTCTTCCTCTCTCTCTCTTTGTGTCCTCCTCTTTCTCTCTCTAATTCTTCCTCTCTCTCTCTTTGTGTCCTTCTCTTTCTCTCTCTAATTCCTCCTCTCTCTCTGTGTCCCTCTCATTCTCTCTCTAATTCCTCCTCTCTCTCTGTGTGTCCTACTCTTTCTCGCTGTAATTCCTCATCTCGCTCTGTCCTTCTCTTTCTCTCTCTAATTCCTCCTCTCTCTCTGTGTATTTCTTTTTCTCTCTGTAATTCCCCCCTCTCTCTCTCTCTGTCCTTCTCTTTCTCTCTGTAATTCCCCTCTCTCTCTCTCTCTGTACTTCTCTTTCTCTCTGTAATTCCCCTCTCTCTCTCCCTGTGTACTTCTCTTTCTCTCTCTAATTCCTCCTCTCTCTCTGTGTATTTCTTTTTCTCTCTGTAATACCCCCCCCTCTCTCTCTCTCTCTCTGTCCTTCTCTTTCTTTCTCTCTGTAATTCCCCCTCTCTCTCTCTGTGTACTCTTTTTCTCTCTGTAATACCCCCCTCTCTCTCTCTGTCCTTCTCTTTCTCTCTGTAATTCCCCCTCTCTCTCCCTGTGTACTTCTCTTTCTCTCTCTCATTCCTCATCTCTCTCTGTCCTTCTCTTTCTCTCTAATTCCTCCCCTCTCTCTGTGTCCCCCTCTCTCTCTCTGTCCTTCTCTTTCTCTCTGTAATTCCCCCCTCTCTCTCCTGTGTACTTCTCTTTCTCTCTGTAATTCCCCCCTCTCTCTCTCTCTGTGTCCTTCTCTTTCTTTCTCTCTGTAATTCCCCCCTCTCTCTCTCTCTGTCCTTCTCTTTCTCTCTGTAATTCCCCCCTCTCTCTCTCTCTGTCCTTCTCTTTCTCTCTGTAATACCCCCCCTCTCTCTCTCTCTCTGTCCTTCTCTTTCTCTCTGTAATTCCCCCCTCTCTCTCTCTGTGTACTTCTCTTTCTCTCTGTAATTCCCCCTCTCTCTCTCTGTGTACTTCTCTTTCTCTCTGTAATTCCCCCCTCTCTCTCCCTGTGTATTTCTCTTTCTCTCTGTAATTCCCCCTCTCTCTCTCTGTGTACTTCTCTTTCTCTCTGTAATTCCCCCTCTCTCTCTCCCTGTGTACTTCTCTTTCTCTCTGTAATTCCCCCTCTCTCTCTCCCTGTGTACTTCTCTTTCTCTCTGTAATTCCCCCTCTCTCTCTCCCTGTGTACTTCTCTTTCTCTCTGTAATTCCCCCTCTCTCTCTCTGTGTACTTCTCTTTCTCTCTGTAATTCCCCCCTCTCTCTCTCCCTGTGTACTTCTCTTTCTCTCTCTCATTCCTCATCTCTCTCTGTGCTTCACAGAACACAATCCTCTGATAATGACAGAGAGAGATTTGGCATGCAAGGTGGCGTGTCAGTCTGTGAAACTATATCTTTTTCTCACCCTCCTCCCCTTTCCATCTCTCTGACCTCTCACTATATCCCTAGCTTCAATGGACAGAGTGGATGGTAGAGGGGTAATCCTTGGCCCCAAGTCCAAATACAGCACTCCCTCTCACAAAGCTGCCAAACACTGGCTCACATGGCCCAGGGAACCACACACAGATAACAACATAACTTATGATGATGTAAATGGTGACGATTTCAGCATTATCATCATCCAAATTCTGATTGCTTGAGCTACAGTAAGAGTAGGTAATACAGTTCTGACCTTCAATTATATTTTAAATAACTAAAAAATAATAAAGTAAGGTTCTCCCAGTCACAGACAGAGGTCACATAGAAACCCTGTCAAATTATAAAAGCCTGTGGTTTCCAATACTTCCATTTTTTTAGGAATGTTTCTCCATTACCCAAAATAATCAGCCATGAAAACACAGCAATACAGGCCTTTCTTTCCCTTTCCCTTTAACCTATCAGTATACAATGTACAGATATGTCTGCAGTGGGGTGAAAATCTGTCACTTCGAAGGACAGTTCCATCAAATCCCTTTGGACAATATGTTCCCTCTATTCTAGTGAGGATCCCGACCAAAACAGATGACTATTAATGACATGTCGCCAACTAAAAATACACAAAATACAAAACAGACGAGGCTGTTTATAGTTGCTTCCTCGGAAATAAACACCTGCCAAATACGAAAATGGACAAATTTACATTGTAAAACACTGTACAAAACAATTGTCAAATAATTAAGAGGCGAGGCATTTTCAAGTGTCTACTATCTGCATGTCTCTAACAGAGAACTTTAAAACAGTGTAAACAGATATTATTCCACTGCGACATAAACTATATCATATATGTTTGTGGTTTGTCAACGATGAACATCAGCAGGTTAATTCTAATGTCCATGATGCTACCATTTATGGAAGCCTGTGCGCAAATGTCAAAACAGTTATATCGGTTAAAACAGCAAGAGTATTATGATCAAATTTATGTATTTTGGCAACTTATTTAATGCAAAAATTGTATCACTCACCGTTTTATTCACCTTTTATTCGCCATTCAGGACCACCTGATTGCTTTTCTTCATATATGAATTTGTAACACAGGAGGTAGCCAGCCTAATGTAAAGTGTCCTCCTCTCGCTCTGTATGCCCGTGCCCTGGCTCACACCGGGATATTACCCTCGTTGACTGACTGCTACCAGCCACGTCTCGTCGTGCGCTCTGACTGGCTCCTTCTCCCTCCAGCAACAACTGGCTACTTCAAATATCCCCCACCTGTGCTGTGTTGTGACAGTAAAACTAATGGTGTGACAGTAAAACTAATACATTCTGCATATGATTTTATTGTCTAAAGTTTCAATGTAAAGTGGAGAATATTGGTCATACAACGTCAATGGGCAAAAGGCATTGTGAAATGGGTAGGTTGCTCAGCAGCTAAAACATATTTTGTTACCTTCATTTCTGGTGTCATTAATTATGTAAAAGTTTGTCATGCAGATAAAAGGTAATTGTGTAGGAGGCTGTGTGTATGTATGTGTAGGAGGTGTGTGTGTATGTATGTGTAGGAGGCATGTGTGTATGTTTGTGTAAGCTGTGTGTATGTATGTGTAGGAGGCGTGTGTGTATGTATGTGTAGGAGGCGTGTGTGTGTATGTGTAGGAGGCGTGTGTGTATGTATGTGTAGGAGGCGTGTGTGTATGTATGTGTAGGATGCGTGT
>NC_056451.1:26798898-26866398 GCF_018296145.1 Oncorhynchus tshawytscha
CTTGCTATGAATTCTATCTGATGGCATTTGCATGTTTAAGGTAAAAGACAAAGAATGTCCCATTTGGAACACTGACAAGTAAACACCATCCTTTATTTGTTAAATCTCAATCGGGGCGGCAGGGTAGCCTAGTGGTTAGAGCGTTGGACTAGTAAACGGAAAGGTTGCAAGTTCAAATCCCTGAGCTGACAAGGTACAAATTTGTCATTCTGCCCCTGAACAGGCAGTTAACCCACTGTTCCTAGGCTGTAATTGAAAATAATAATTTGTTCTTAACTTACTTAAGTAAAGGTTAAAAAAAAATATATATAATAATAATCTGATTGGATGGGCCTGTCTCCCAGCAGGTGGGCCTGCACCAACCCAGGCCCACCTGTACCTACGCGCTGGGTTCAATTAAAAGATACATCCCATCATTCAGAACAAAGATGTGTAATTGGCATTTCCAGCCCAAGGGCAGGCTAAGCTTTTTCTAGGGTGTTTGTCTGGGTAGAGTAGAGGGAGGGTGCTTTAGCAACACATAACCACCAGGGAGCAGATGTCAGCCATTTTTGCAATCATCACCAAAGTGCTTGCAGCAACCAAGGAGGTTTGGGCTTATTTTTATTTTTTACCCCTTTTTCTCCCCAATTGGTAGTTACAGTCTTGTCCCATCGATGCAACTCCGGTACGGACTCGGGAGAGGTGGCCGGCTGCAACACAGTCTGGGATCAAACCTGGGTCTGTAGTGACTCCTCAAGCACTGCGATGCAGTGCCTCAGACCACTGCGCCACACGGTCGAGGTTTGGGATTTAGATTATGCATGATAGTATAAACTACCCAACAGGGAATCTAAGCACTATTTCCCTCTGCCATGGGAAAAAATGCCATTTATTTGACCATTTTCATGTGTCTTTCCTCTCTGGGCTTGTTTCAGAGTATAAGGGTTTCTTTTTTGTGATTGTCAAGTGATTTGGCACTAAATATATTGCATCCTACACCAATACTGTAATTATTACATAACTATTACATTAAAATTATCATAAGAGATGTTAAACTAAAGTTACATTGAATAAATGCTTTATAACCCTCTCAGCATCTGGGAGAAAGAAGACAAGACGGATATGTCCAATAGTTCCACTGATCTGCTCATCACAGTGATGGAGACCATCTCCCTCCTCTGCAGCAAGACCTTGGCTGCAGAGATATCATTCCACATGGGCTCACTAAAATTCTGATCTGGGACAAAGAGAGTAACAGTTTCCAGATTTTGTCATGGTCACAGAATGACCAAATCAAATGCTCCAGGATTCAGGAGGAGGAGGAGAGACCATCTTGGTTCAATCTGTGGCTTTGAGGTTCTCCAGACTTCACTGCCTGTCAAAAGAGACTAGAAACGTCATATATAAGTGATTCAGAGGCGCAGGTTAAACTGCTCCTCCCTTAGAGCAGCCATCAGCAGTTCATATGACTCCTGTGGGATGCCACATCCAACACGATCTCACAAACTCACTGCTATATATGATGTTCGTCCAAAAGACACAAACATCGATTTGCGAGGCTTCAGTCAAACGTTCAATACTGCTGTCAACCTTTCCTCAGAGACCGGCCACATCACTGTTACTCTGACTACATGGGACAGTAGCAATTGAGGGGGGGAAAGGACTACCAATATAGAGGTAACTCTTCCTGTGCCATAAAGATCTAGACCTATTGGCAGAGGCCAGTCTCGCTGAAAGAAATACCGGCATCTGTTGTGCTGGTAAATGACAACACAATAAAGCCAAAACAACTCTTGCTCTGTGGATTAGAGAAAGTGAAACATCTTGTTTAGAGTCCTACATAGGCCTGTGTGCCGAGAGGGATCAATAACTCATCGCGAGCCTGGCTAATCAGCCGGAAGAAACAACCGTTTGTCACGCAGAAAAGATGTCCGCCCATTTAATTATTAGTATGGGAAGCTGGCCAACCGGTGGGCAATTTGTCAGTCAGTCGTTGTGAAACAGGAATAAATGAATTAATATAATGAAGGTATAGCGGAAGGACAGCACGAGAAGCCGGAGGTGATTATTTGGTGTATTTAAATTTCTGTCATGACAGGCTACTAAAGTTACATCCCTTGTAACTACCGCTCACAGATGCTGATATATAGAAAAATAAAAACTGTTTTTCCAAGGAGAGTGTGATTCCAAACTCAGTTTGAGTGTGATTCCAAGCTCAGTTTGAGTGTGATTTCATGCTCAGTTTGAGTGTGATTCCAAGCTCAGTTTGAGTGTGATTCCAAACTCAGTTTGAGTGTGATTCCAAGCTCGGTTTGAGTGTGATTTCAAGCTCAGTTTGAGTGTGATTTCAAGCTCAGTTCTGTTTTATAGTCA
This sequence comes from Oncorhynchus tshawytscha, assembly GCF_018296145.1. Lineage (NCBI taxonomy): Eukaryota > Metazoa > Chordata > Actinopteri > Salmoniformes > Salmonidae > Oncorhynchus > Oncorhynchus tshawytscha. The sequence goes on from NC_056451.1 coordinate 26,801,254, forward strand.
TAACCTCTGGAACTCTCAGCAGTAGTCTACAGAGACACGTCAGAAGGATTGTGGGTCACATGGAAGGCTTCACACCTGACTTACATCAGCCTACACAACCCTGGATGAATTACATACATCAGACACACACCTGACTTACATCTGTCTACACAACCCTGGATGAATTACATACATCAGACACACACCTGACTTACATCTGTCTACACAACCCTGGATGAATTACATACATCAGACACACACCTGACTTACATCTGTCTACACAACCCTGGATGAATTACATACATCAGACACACACCTGACTTACATCTGTCTACACAACCCTGGATGAATTACATACATCAGACACACACCTGACTTACATCTGTCTACACAACCCTGGATGAATTACATACATCAGACACACACCTGACTTACATCTGTCTACACAACCCTGGATGAATTACATACATCAGACACACACCTGACTTACATCTGTCTACACAACCCTGCATGAATTACATACATCAGACACACACCTGACTTACATCTGTCTACACAACCCTGGATGAATTACATACATCAGACACACACCTGACTTACATCTGTCTACACAACCCTGGATGAATTACATACATCAGACACACACCTGACTTACATCTGTCTACACAACCCTGGATGAATTACATACATCAGACACACACCTGACTTACATCAGAACAATACGGATAACTGTTGGCTGTCATGAAATACTGAAATATAATGTCTGTTGTCGTTATCATGGTCATGACAGCGTAGTACCACTGTGACAGCTGCCTCAAGGATATGGTTCCTACCTTGGCATATTACAATTTACCTCTGTCATCCAAGGGTTTAGACCATCCAGGTTCTCTATGTGATGTCCAGTGACAGCTAGATCCAGGTCCCTTCCAGACACAACCTAAAACAACATAAATGTAACGTTATAGAGCATAGATGTGATCAGCACAACAATGGTCAGGAGGAGAATGAAGACCCTGGTTTGGGGTCAGTTTCAATGATGAAAGAAATAAGATAATAGTTCAGAAAATAAGAAATGATATAACTGATCTGAAGTCACATCTCTGAATGAGGTTATTCTTCATCCCTCAAATGTTCATTGAAACAACTGTAGACTAGGTAGACTAGATGCTGCAGTTACAGCTCAAGTGCATGTAATTAGAGATTACACCAGACAGGACTGTCATGTGAACAGAGATCGATGGGCTGGATGTGTACCACAGAAGAAAACACGCCGCATACCATCTCAGATGAACTTCCCTTCTCACCCCCCTTCTCTCCATTTCTCCCCCTTTCCCCCAATTTGTCATTCTCAATTTTCTCCTCATTTGTCTGAGTCAACATTGACCCCTAAATTCTCGCGCCTAACTATTTCCAAACCCCTTCATCTCTATCTTTCTCTCTATCTCTGTCCACTTGAGAGCCCAAGCAGTGACTACCCAGAGCTCACTGCTCTTTCCCGTCTTTGGCCTTTCCTTCTACCTTTCTTCATCCCTGTCTATATACACTGTATCTCTGTTTCAATCCATTGTTCTGTCTGTATCGGAGCAAGCCTATGTCCCTATACCCCTCCTAGCCCCTCTCCCTCCTAGCCCCTCTCCCTCCAGCTTCTCCCGCCCCTAGTCCCTCTCCCTCCTAGCCCCTCTCCCTCCAGCTTCTCCCGCCCCTAGTCCCTCTCCCTCCTAGCCCCTCTCCCTCCAGCTTCTCCCGCCCCTAGTCCCTCTCCCTCCTAGCCCCTCTCCCTCCAGCTTCTCCCACCCCTAGCCCCTCTCCCTCCTAGCCCCTCTCCCTCCAGCTAGTTCTCCCCCGCCCCTAGTCCCTCCCTCCCTCCTAGCCCCTCTCCCTCCTAGCCCCTCTCCCTCCAGCTTCTCCCACCCCTAGCCCCTCTCCCTCCTAGCCCCTCTCCCTCCAGCTTCTCCCACCCCTAGCCCCTCTCCCTCCTAGCCCCTCTCCCTCCAGCTTCTCCCGCCCCTCTCCCCTCTCCCTCCTAGCCCCTCTCCCTCCAGCTTCTCCCGCCCCTAGCCCCTCTCCCTCCTAGCCCCTCTCCCTCCAGCTTCTCCTGCCCCTAGCCCCTCTCCCTCCTAGCCACTCTCCCTCCAGCTTCCCCCAGCCCCTCTCCCCTTAGCTCCTCTCCCCCTAACCCTCTCCTCCTTCTTTGGCATGCCCTTGCCAGGTATTTGTTAAAATTCCTCACACCCTGCGGGGCTAGGTATGTCCCCCCACCCTCCCCCTACTTCTCGTCTTTATCTCAGTCGGTCTTGTGTTCTCTTGCTAACACATGTATGGGACATCAAGACCAGACAGTAATCATGCTAAGAGGCGTTCAGTGCACAGGTTAATACTCAGTAAGTACCACACACAACCAGGTCAATGTGGCTGAGTTGCTAGGGGCATAGTGGTGCTGGCAGACCCAAGATGGTGGTTTCAATTCCTGTGCACAAGCCTGAATGTGAGTTAGAAGTTTCTTCTATGCTTAATGACCAAATCATTGCTATTTGAACTTATTTCTGACATGGAAATATGTTGTTAGAGGCACTGGCTGCCTTACTGTAATTTAGAATTCAGACATCCCACCGCCATATAAAGCTGTGTGTGTGTGTGTGTGTGTGTGTGTGTAGTATTGACATTGGGCTGTAGTTGAAGTGCGTTAGTTATTGCAGCGCTCCCCGAAATGCCAGCAAATAAGGACGTCTCACTGGTGTGTCAGCACGTCTGTCCGTCTGCCTCCTGTCCTGTTCTGGTCTGTTTCACTGGAAAGCCTCATGAGCCACACATTTTTACTGGAAGATACTGGAACTAACACGCATATCAAGACCAGTGTGTTTGTGTAATCTAGATACCTATTCAATTTACAGTATGTTGCGGCAGAACGTTGCTGATTGTAGTTATGTCTGTTGGATTGGCTGGTGCAATTGAGGATTGATTCCTTTTGGGGTCGATAAAGTTACATTTTTACATTTGAATCATTTAGCAGATGCTCTTAACCAGAGCAACTTACAGGAGCAATTAGGGTTAAGTGCCTTGCTGAAGGGCACATCAACATATTTTCCCCACCTTGTTGGCACTGTGATTCGAACCAGCAACCTTTCCGTTACTCACCCAACTCTCTATCCGCTAGGCTGCCTGCCGCCCTTTACCTTATCTTATTCAGCCCCAATTGAGTGATTGACTTTGTAATTGAAGAAACACACGAGTGTAAATCTCGCTGAAAGACTATTCTCCTGCGTCATCGTGACTCTTACTGGAAGGTGCATGTTCAGTAAACCCTAGTAATGTAATGTCTGTAATGAAGAATGTACAATTTAGTTAAGTCATAGCAACCATGTTTGTACAATATGTATTGTAGTCTAGTCTAGTGTACTCACCATTGGTTTTGTTCTTGTGTTGTTCATTTTTGTGTCATGTTGTTATAAAGTAATTAAGCCTACTGTTTATTGCACTGGCAGGAGAAATATTGCATAATTCATTTCAAAGTGATTCACTGATTCACAGTGAATAGCATTAGTATGTCTTGGCCTAGGCTATGAGGGAGCCAGATACTGTTTTTATTTATTTATTTTTAAAAACATTTTTATTTTATTTTATTATTTATTTAACTAGGCAAGTCAGTTAAGAACAAATTCTTATTTTACAATGACGGTCTACCCCGGCCAAACCCTCCCTTAACCCAGGCGACGCAGGGCCAAACACTCCCTTAACCCAGGCGACGCAAGGCCAAACACTCCCTTAACCCAGGCGATGCGGGGCCAAACACTCGGGGCCAATTGTGTGCCGCTCTATGGGACATTTAAGTATTTGTAGTAATATAACATCCTATATAAAATAAACTAGCTTTTTATTTCAGTAAAGGGTTCGTAAGATAAATATTTATTTGGCTTTAAAAGGGATGTTCTTGATCTCTTAATTGAAAGGTTTGTATTAGTTTTACCCTCCAACAGTAATCTCTTTACTGAGTCATCTCATCAGAATGCCAGATCCCCAACTTATTCCTCCTCTTGGAATCACAGCTGAGACCAAAGCATCCAGCTGATACAAATCTATAATGATATACTTTGTGGAGAACTTTTAACATTTAGACATCATGGTAATACATCCCTGACTCATTGGCATCTGCAATGTACTGCAGTCTGATTTTGAGATACCATTTATGGTCAAATGCTTGAATTTTGTGGGGAAATCTTTCCAGGACGTTTACCTGGACCTGGCTCAAAAATATTGAACCTATTTTATCAAAATATAGAATTTTCACACGTATGATCATGCAACAACACTGTTCAACCCTCACCTTTTCTTTCCAGCAAATACAACTCATCTAAAAACGCACATAGTAAGACAAGAAAGCCCAATTCAAGTGTAACGGAGCCCGTTATGTTGACCATAATATGAAGTGTTTATGTGAGGCTGTAAATACAGAACACTTCATATGAACCTAAAGTATTGAAAGACACTCATTCAAGCAAGCAATGTTATATTTCCAAATCTATTCATTATTTCAATTTAGAATAGAAGAAATATGATCTAGATATGCATTAGGGAAGCTTGAAGAGTGTCCAAACTTCCACCATTTGACAATAACCATTTACTGTAAGTACTTGATTATAGGCTGCATGAATGACAGCTATAATAGTTACTTTAACCACGACCTTTAATAACTGACTCTACGCTGTGAGCGTGTCTGTTTCTCCTCCTTCCCCTCCCGTGGACTCGTAGACACACCAGAGACTGGGCCGAGGGTCGAGAGCCACACTATGAGGAGGGAGAGGAGAGGAAACATAGCATAGCGAGGCACAAAGTTAGGAGGAACAGCTTCAGATCCAACAACCATCACCTGTCTGACAACGAATAATAAAGATTTGAGGATATCTATTTTTTCTATAGACAAAAACTGGACCAACTATAGGCCTCTGTGGATTTTTGAATGGAAACTGAATCGGACATTCAGACTAATTAAATGGATGATGATGTTATTTGCAACTACCGGAATTGGATTGAATAAGGTAAAGACAACTCAACAGATTATATAGCCTACTTTAAAAAGGTGTATTTGTGGTCTTGGCTAGAGCAGTCTGTAATAAAGAGCTCTGGTCTTGGATATCCACTTCTGTGGAAGAATTATCTAATGCTGGGTGGATATGCTACCCATTCATCTGACCATTTAGCCTAAATGATTATTATTATTAACAAGTCATCATTAGGCCTTCTCTACTCTTCAGTCAGTCTTTTCAGTTATGTTTATGTCACTGTGTTTACCGTAGGCCGAGGCCTGTTTGTCAACATTTTTATTAAATTCAAACGTAATTTATATTCTCTGACAAAATATTATATTTGGAGCTTGCACAAATATTTTCACAAAATAATACCTGTCACCTACATTTAGAAGACATAGCCTAACCGTTTTAGATTATGATGTGGTAGTCTTGGCCTAATATTTTTAGAAAGCTAAATTAGGCAAAAATATTAAATATCTAAGTAACAATCTAAGGAAAGAAACCTCCAGTAAAAATGCAACAGTCTGTATGTCCATTTGTTAAAGATATTAACAGAGATGTTATTTTAGGGGGCACATTAAACCCGTGGGACATGGGCCACAGCGGGAGTTCTGCAGGCCCTCCACAGTTCAACAGTAGCTCTTAACCCCGGTACTGGCGGAGCCAACATGTGTCATAGGCTTTTTTTCTGCACTCGATCTTTACCCCTCGATCTGCTTTGACGTTACCGCGTACAATTACAATCACTACATTTACCACTACGCCGAGAGTTATAAGTTAGGTTGGATAGGTTATTTGGATTCGCCTATAGGAAACCACGTTGCAAACAAGTCTATACTTGTGTGTTTATAACCATTATTAACTTATTATAATTAGCCTACTGTAGATATCGCAATGTTTTGTTTAATGAAACAGTGGGTTTCAAACCTAATTTTATCCCCTAATAAATCACCGAGCAAAACACGATGTTTTATTGCCTACACCATGGGTTCTCTCTGTCTCCTGCCTTGCTCTTCCTATCCCCAGCCACAGCGGTGTAGCAAGCCGATGGAATTTCATAAACTGGTGAGGAATATGTTCTGTTACGTAAAAAATTTAGGGACAGCTTGACGCCGGAGTCTCTGCATATTCGTGCCCCCGGTGCGCAAATGTGCACGTAGACATACATCTGGAAAGGGCCGAAAAACGCGTCAGCTTGCTTGCCTCATGTTCAACTTCATGAGGCGCGCGTTGAACATTTGTATGCGTCGGGTTCCACAGTTCATTTCGTGCCATGAAATTGTTGCCCACAACCAGCGGTGCGACCTTAACATGAGCGCAGGGGGTTCATCAGTAAATTTATGATCTACAACTGGCTCTACACCCCTACACAGAAAAGCCAGTGTGAAAAAAAGCACTATAAACTTATCTAGAATTGAAGCTTTGCCAATACGACTTCTATGATGATGCTTTTCTAAAATGCCTGTTACTGGGACTACTACACAAATACAATACATTGACAGAACATTCATCCATATGCCAAAAACAAAATGGCAAAAAAGAGGCAGAATACAGTTGTGTGGCAAATCATTAAATGCTGTAGATGCTTTTCAGAAGGCCATTTTCTGTGTTTCAATGCTAATACATATAACTTTCTCCTCTCCCATTTCCCTTTCTCAACCATGCTCCCCATCTCCTATGTCTACCCCCCCCCCACACACACACTCTTACTATTGTCCACCACCAAAACCCTCCCATCCAGCCAAGTGGAATCAAAATAATAGTTCCTCTCCCTCTGACATTTATATAAACCCAGCTAACCTCCACACCACCACCATTTCAGAAGTCTCAACTAAAAAGTATGGATTTCTCTAGCTCCCTGCCTCCCTCACCTTCTCCATTATACACCTCCCCCTTCATCCCCAACTCCTCCTTCCCCTCCGCCTCTCCATACATCTCTCCTTCCCCCAGCCTGGCCTCAACCGCTCTCTTCTGCTCCCTCCTGTCCCTCCTGGCTCTCCTGGGCATTGGGGGAACCTCTACACCATGGGTCTCCTCATCAGACGCAGGAGAGGCAGGAGGAGGCGAGGGTGTTCTAGCTGCTGTTTAGGAGGGAGAGGAGTACCGTTACCATCCTGCCTCTCCTCCTCTCCCCCCTCCCTCTCCCCTTCCTCCTCTCCCACCTCCTCTTCCTCCACCTCCCTCCATCTCCAGGTGCTGAGTCTAGCTCTGGCGGACCTCCTCTACCTCTTCACGGCTCCCTTCATCGTGTACGACAGCCTGGCGGCTGACTGGGCGTTTGGGGAGCTGGGCTGTCGGCTCCTCTTCAGCCTGGACCTGATCACCCTGCACGCCTCCATCTACACCCTCACCGCCATGAGTCTGGATCGCTATCGGGCTGTGGCCAACCCCCTGGCCACCTCGTCCTCCCCCTCCTCTGGGCTGCTCCGTGTGGCCCTGGCCTGGGGCCTGGCGGTGGCCCTCAGCCTGCCCATGATGATCACCCTCCACCTGGAGGACGGAGACGACGGACAGCTGTGTGTCCCTGCCTGGGATGAGCAGAGCTCCAAAGTGTATATGAGCGTGCTGTTCTGTACCAGTATGATAGGGCCGGGGCTGGCCATCGGGGCGCTGTATGCTACTCTGAGCCATCTCTACTGGGTGTCCCAGACCCAGCCCTGGGCCAGTGGTAGTGGGGGTAGCACGTCCTACCCTCCGCGGGCCCCAAGGCCCAAGGTCCTGCTCCTCATCCTGGGGATAGTTCTGGCCTTCTGGGCCTGTTTCTTGCCCTTCTGGGTGTGGCAGCTGCTGCCGCTATACGGGCCCGACATGCTGCGGACAGTACCGGTGGGTACCCAGGTGACGGTGAACCGGATCCTAACGGGGCTGACGTACGGGAACTCTTGCGTGAACCCATTCTTCTACACGCTGCTCACAGGGGGGAAACGACGGAGGAACAGGCAGACACCGACGTCAGCGAATCAGCTCTGCCGCAAGAGCAGTATGCAGTAGTGTCCGTGACAACACAGACAGTCCGGTATAATAGACTGCTCTGGGGGCTGGTGGGGGGCTGCTTACAAACTGTCCGATTCAAACACCCCCGTCTCCCCCTGAAATATCAAAGGGCATTTCACTGTGTGATTGTTACTTCATAAGGACTATATTAAAGACAGCACTTTGTATGCACGGATGTGACTGGACCATACTTCCTATTTGGAGATTAAAAATGTGACGGGCTGAGCGAAAATACCACAGCTTCAAAACTTGAGAAATATCTCATTGATTGTATGAATTCACAAAAATACATCCACATACGGGCCATGAGTGGAGTATGACAACAGGGAAGCAGCGTTTGTGTGTTCTGTTATCATTTAGGGGGCTGAGGACCTTGTGTCACGGACCCTTAATGTTTGATATGCACCCCTAAAGTCAGACCTTTTTTATTATCAATACCTGCATGTTGGGTTTGGACTTTTATTTTGTAATGAACTGCAATGCTTTGCATGGTGACGATGACGCCTTTATTTATATCCAGTTTGGTGTGTATAATATGATATAATATATCAAATAAAAACATGCTTTATATACTAGAGTCTATGTCACAGGTTTTTTGTTCCCTAGAGGAGAGGATGTGTTCCTCTTGACCCCTCAGAAAAGAACACAACATAACTGAAAATACAGATCTCATATCCATGGTTTTATGATATTTATGACAATAGCAGACGAGGGGAGAGAAAGAGAGATGGCCAGAGAGAGAGAGACAGTGAGAAAAAGAGGGATGGCCAGAGAGAGAGAGCAAAGAGATGTAGAGGGATGGCCAGAGAGAGAGAGCAAAGAGATGTAGAGGGATGGCCAGAGAGAGTGAGACAGTGAGAAAAAGAGGGATGGCCAGAGAGAGAGAGCAAAGAGATGTAGAGGGATGGCCAGAGAGAGAGAGCAAAGAGATGTATAGGGATGGCCAGAGAGAGAGAGACAGTGAGAAAAAGACAGTGAGAAAAAGAGGGATGGCCAGAGAGAGAGAGACAGTGAGAAAAAGAGGGATGGCCAGAGAGAGAGAGACAGTGAGAAAAAGAGATATGGCCAGAGAGAGAGACAGTGAGAAAAAGAGGGATGGCCAGAGAGAGTGAGCAAAGAGATGTAGAGGGATGGCCAGAGAGAGAGAGCAAAGAGATGTATAGGGATGGCCAGAGAGAGTGAGACAGTGAGAAAAAGAGGGATGGCCAGAGAGAGAGAGCAAAGAGATGTAGAGGGATGGCCAGAGAGAGAGGGCAAAGAGATGTAGAGGGATGGCCAGAGAGAGTGAGACAGTGAGAAAAAGAGGGATGGCCAGAGAGAGAGAGCAAAGAGATGTAGAGGGATGGCCAGAGAGAGAGAGCAAAGAGATGTAGAGGGATGGCCAGAGAGAGAGAGCAAAGAGATGTAGAGGGATGGCCAGAGAGAGAGAGCAAAGAGATGTAGAGGGAAGGAGGGGGACAGAAGGTGAGAAGAAGGAGCGACAGAAAAAGAGAGAAAAAAGCAGAGAATGAAAGGCCAAGAAGAAAGTGCTGAGTGGAAAAATCCCTGGATTTGAGTTTGCACTCATACTTTTATTTGTGTGTCTGTGTCAGCGTGTCTGTGAGTCTCTCAGGTCTTCCCCTTCCCTGTGTGTGTTCGTTGGGCAGTCTCTCTCCGTGTGTCTCCTTGTAGCAACGGCGTGTCTGTCTGTGTCTGACTCAAACACTGACTGTACTGTACACCCAACAAAACCCTGTGGCTCTTTGATGCAGATGAGCAAATATTGTTGTTTGACAGTGAGGAGTGAGGTTGTGGGGGATAGGGGGCTGGGTGGTGGGAGGGATAGGGGTTGGGTGGTGGGAGGGTTATGGTCTGGGTGGTGGGAGGGATAGGGGGTTGGGTGGTGGAGTTGTACATATGTGAAGGTTTGTTTAGAAGTATTGTGCGGGTGCATTTAAGAGAGGGGAGAAGAACAATGGACTTGTTGATGCATGTCAAGCTGCTAATCAGTGGGAATAGGGGACAGGTGTGTGTAATGAAAGTTCCGGAGGGATCCGTGACACTAACGCCCCCCCGACATGCTGCACCAGCAGCGCAACGACACCGGCCTCGAGGAGGATCACAGGAACGCAGTGCGGGTCTGCCGAAGTTGCGTCGTCGTCAGACAGGCCAGTTGCCACTGCCGAAGTTGTGGCGGCGTCGGATGGACCAGTGGCGTCGGACGGACCGGTTGTGGCTGCTGAATTGGCGAAGTCGGACGGCCCATTTGCAGCTGCCAAAGTTTCAACCCTGTGTTTTTGTTACGTGTTCGTTTGGTCTTCGTCCCCATGACCTTACACGGCACGCCGTAATTCGGGCTTAATTAAAAACCCTATTACGCATTCCTGCACCTGTCTCACGATTCTCTTCATACCAAAGTGACAATGCAGACAAGAAATATGGAGGTAATCAAACTAAATTATGTAGAGAGACCATGTAGCATTCCTTTTAAATATACAGTGGATTCGGAAAGTATTCAGACCCCTTGACTTTTTCCACCTTTTGTTACCTTTCAGCCTTTTTTAAATATATATTTTTACCAATTTATTTAAAAAAAAAAAAAAAAAAATATCACATTTACATAAGTATTCAGACTCTTTACTCAGTACTTTGTTGAAACACCTTTGGAAGAGATTACATGCTCGAGTCTTCTTGGGTATGACGCTAAAAGCTTGGCACACCTGTATTTGGGGAGTTTCTTATATTATTTTTTGCAGATCCTCTCAAGCTCTGTCAGGTTGGATGAGGAGCGTCGCTGAACAGCTATTGTCAGGTCTCTCCAGAGATGTTGGATCGGGTTCAAGTCCGGTCTCTGCCTGGGCCACTCAAGGACATTCAGAGACTTGTCCCAAAGCCACTCCAGCGTTTTCTTGGCTGTTTGCTTAGGGTTGCTGTCCTGTTGGAAGGTGAACCTTCGCCCCAGTCTGAGGTCCTGAGTGCTCTGGAGCAGGTTTTCATCAAGGATCTCTCTGTACTTTGCTCCGTTCATCTTTCCCTCAATCCTGACTAGTCTCCCAGTCCCTGCCGCTGAAAAACACCCCCAAAGCATGATGCTGCCACCACCATGCTTCATCGTAGGGATGGTATTGGCCAGGTGATGAGCGGACCTGGTTTCCTCCAGATGTGACGCTTGGCATTCAGGCCAAAGAGTTCAATCTTGGTTTCATCAGACCAGTGACTCATGGTCTGAGTCTTCTGGGTCCTTTTGGCAAACTCCAAGCGGGCTGTCATGTGCCTTTTACTGAGGAGTGGTTTCCTTCTGGCCACTCTACCATAAAGGCCTGATTGGTGGAGTGCTGCAGAGATGGTTGTCCTTCTGGAAGGTTCTCCCATCTCCACAGAGGAACTCTGGAGCTCTGTCAGAGTGACCATTGGGTTCTTGGTCACCTCCCTGACCAAAGCCCTTCTCCCCAGATTTCTCAGTTTGGCCAGACAGCCAGCTCTACTCTATGCTTACTCTAAACTTCTTCCATTTAAGAATGATGGAGGCCACTGTGTTCTTGGGGACCTTCAACACTGCAGACATTTTTTGGTACCCTTCCCCAGACCTGTGCCTTGACAGAATCCTGTCTCAGAGCTCTATGGACAATTCCTTCAACCTCATGGCTTGGTTTTTGCTCTGACATTAACTGTCAACTGTGGGACCTTATATAGACCGGTGTGTGCCTTTCCAAATCATATATAATCAATTACATTTACCACAGGTGGACTCCAATCAAGTTGTAGAAACATCTCAAGGACGATCAATGGAAACAGGATGCACCTGAGCTCAATTTCGAGTCTCATGGCAATGGGTCTGAATACTTTAGTTTTTTATTTGTAATACATTTGCAAACATTTCGAAAAACCTGTTTTCGCTTTGTAGTTATGGGGTATTGTGTGTAGATTCAAGAGGATTTTTTTTATTTAATCAATTTTAGAAAAAGGCTGTAACGTAACAAAATGTGGAAAAGTCAAGGGGTCTGAATACTTTCTGAATGCACTGTATGTCATAATTGATATGTTTAAAACTGATTCCATCAGTCCCAAACTATTCTAATAATCTCATTATTTGATTCAATACAAAGTCTAGTCGTAACATCCTATTGAAATAATATAATAGAAATATCCATTTATATCAGTTAATATCACCATACTATGGTTCTGTCCTCTGTATGATGTGATCATTAACTCCAGAGTTAAAGAAACAGAGACAGAAGGGCACTTTATCCACCCCAGTCCCTCAGAGATATTCTCCTTTAGATGAATGGTTCAGGGTCAACACAGATCCACCAAGTAGGGTTTTAAATGAATTGCAGAAGGTAAAAGGTCTAATATTACATTACTGATGAATGATGTTTTTCCTCTGTCCATTCAAATCATGTGGCATTCAAGGACATAAGGTAGTGGATGAAATGTACACAATTGTTACCCGGAGGAAAATCGGGGATGGTTGTACTTTTTCAAGGGGAGGGTTTAATATTTGTTTTATTTAGTTCAGGGAGGGGCATGTCATTTGTAATCAATTAAATGTCATATTGCTCAGTGTTTGAGAATTAGTTGCTTATTATATCTCGATGTGTGCCCAATGCTGCCCCTCATACCTGATTCTCTGCTGGGCGTGCAATAGAGTCCGCCTAGTGTGGTCTCAATAAAATGTTCCATACCCTATACTATAGGCTATATGAAGAGCATGCTCTGAGAATCACAGGGCAAGGTTACAGTGCCTTCAGAAAGTAGTCATACCCCTTGACTTATTCCACATTTTGTTGTGTTACAACCTGAACTCAAAATGGGTTAAATAGATTGTTTTCTTTCACCCATCTACACACAATGCCCCATTATAACAAAGTGAAAACACGTTTTGACATTTTTGCTAATTTATTGAAAATGAAATATAGAAATCTCATTTAGATAAGTATTCACATGGATTTTCCTGAGAAAATACTTTGTAGAAGAACCTATGTCATTGACTACAGCTGTGAGTCAAACTAGGTAAGTCTCTAAGAGATTTGCATACCTGGATTGTACAACATTTGCCCATTATTGTTTTCAAAATACTTCAAGCTCTGTCAAATTGGTTGTTGATCATCGTGAGACAACCATTTTCAAGTCTTGCCATAGATTTTCAAGTAGATTTAAGTCAAAACTATAAATCGGTCACTGAGAAACATTCCGTCTTCTTGGTAAGCAACTCCAGTTTAGATTTGGCCTTGTGTTTTAGGTTATTGTCCTGCTGAAAGGTGAATTCATTTCCAGGGTGTGGTGTATGTCACGCCCTGATCTGTTTCACCTGTCCTTTTGATTGTCTCCACCCCCTCCAGGTATCGCTTATTTTCACTGGTGTATTTATCCCTGTGTTTCCTGTCTCTCTGTGCCAGTTTGTCTTGTATGTCTTTCAAGTCAACCAGTGTGTCCGTACAACTGCTTCTATTCGCTTTTTGCTAGTCGTCCTGGTTTTGACCCTTGCCTGTTTTCTGAATTCCATACCCGTCTGCCTGACCTCGAGCCTGCCTGCCACTCTGTACCTCCTGGACTCTGAACTGGTTTTGACCTGTCCACGACCATTCTCTTGCCTACCCCATTTGGATTGATTAATAAATATCAAAGATTCAAACCATCTGCCTCCCGTGTCTGCATCTGGGTCTCGCCTTGTGCCCTTATAGTGGAAAGCAGTCTGAACCAGGTTTTCCTCTAGGATTTTGCCTGTGCTTAGCTCTATTCTGTACATTTTGTATCTTGAAAAACTTGTCATTCCTTAATGATTACAAGCATTATCATAACATGATGCAGCCACCACTATGCTTGAAGATATGGAGAGTGGTACTCTGTAATGTGTTGTATTAGATTTGCCCCACACGTAACACTTTGCCTTCTGGACAAAAAGTTAATTGCTTAGCCACATTTTTAGCGGTATTACTTTAGTGCCTTGTTGCAAACAGGATGCATGTTTTGGAATATTTTTATTCTGTACAGTCTTCCTTCTTTTTACTCTGTCAATTAGATTAGATTCGTGGAATAACCACAATGTTGTTGATCCATCCTCAGTTTTCTCCTATCACAGCCATTAAACTCTGCAACTGTTTTAAAAATCACCATTCTGTAACGGCTTTCCTCCTGGGAAGGAGAGGCGGACCAAAATGCAGCATGGTTATAGTTCATGTTTTTAATATCGGAAAACTCAACATGAACTTAATACAAAACAATAAATGTGGGAAAACCGAAACAGCCCTATCTGGTGCAACAAACACAAAGACAGGAAACAACCACCCACAAAACCCAACACAAAACAGGCTACCTAAATATGGTTCCCAATCAGAGACAATGACTAACACCTGCCTCTGATTGAGAACCATATCAGGCCCAAACACAGAAACAGACAAACTAGACATCCAACATAGAATGCCCACTCAGATCACACCCTGACCAAACAAAACATAGAAACATAACTATGGTCAGGGTGTGACAGTACCCCCCAAAGGTGCGGACTCTGGCCGCAAAACCTGAACCTATTGGGGAGGGTCTGGGTGGGCATCTGTCCGCGGTGGCGGCTCTGGTGCTGGACGTAGCCCCCACCTCACCATAGTCTTAGTCCACCTCATTGTCCTCCTCCGTGGCCTCCTAACCACGGTGACCCTTCTAAATGACCCCACTGGACTGAGGGGCAGCTCGGGACAGAGGGGCAGCTCGGGACAGAGGGGCAGCTCGGGACAGATGGGCAGCTCGGGACAGAGGGGCAGCTCGGGACAGAGGGGCAGCTCGGGACAGAGGGGCAGCTCGGGACAGAGGGGCAGCTCGGGACAGAGGGGCAGCTCCGTACTGGCTGACGACTCTGGCGGAACCTGGCTGACTGGCGACTCTGGCGGATCCTGGCTGACTGGCGACTCTGGTGGCTCATGACAGACGGGAGACTCTGGCGGCTCATGACAGACGGGAGACTCTGGCGGCTCATGACAGATGGGAGACTCTGGCGGCTCATGACAGACGGGAGACTCTGGCGGCTCATGACAGACGGGAGACTCTGGCGGCTCATGACAGACGGGAGACTCTGGCGGCTCATGACAGACGAGAAACTCTGGCGGCTCATGACAGACGGGAGACTCTGGCGGCTCATGACAGACGGGAGACTATGGCGGCTCATGACAGACGGGAGACTCTAGCAGCTCTGGACAGACGGGCAGCTCAGGCCGTGCTGGGCAGACGGACAACTCCGGCAACGCTGGAGAGGAGAAAGGCTCTGGCAGCGCTGGACAGAGGAGCTCTGGCGCCTCTGGACTGAGGGGCTCTGGCGCCTCTGGACTGAGGGGCTCTGGCGCCTCTGGACTGAGGGGCTCCGGCGCCTCTGGACTGAGGGGCGGAAGCTCTGGCAGCGCTGGACAGGCGGGAGACTCCGGCAGCACTGGAGAGGAGGAAGGCTCCGGCAGCACTGGATGGGCGGGAGCACCTGTAGGGATGATACCAAGAGACAGCCTGGTGCGGGGGGCTGCCACTGGAGGGCTGGTGCGTGGAGGTGGTACTGGATAGACCGGACCGTGCAGGCGCACTGGAGCTCTTGAGCACCGAGCCTGCCCAACCTTACCTGGTTGAATGCTCCCGGTCGCCCTGCCAGTGCGGCGAGGTGGAATAGGCTGTGGCTGTGCAGGCGAAACGGGGACACCATGCGCAAGGCTGGTGCCATGTACGCCGGCCCAAGGAGACGCACTGGAGACCAGATACGTAGAGCCGGCTTCATGGCACCTGGCTCGATGCTCACTCTAGCCCGGCCGATACGAGGAGCTGGTATGTACGACACCGGGCTATGCACCCGCACTGGGGACACCGTGCGCTCCACAGCATAACACGGTGCCTGCCCGGTCTCTCTCGCCACCCGGTAAGCACAGGAAGTTGGCGCAGGTCTCCTACCTGGCTTCGCCATACACCCTGTGTTCCTCCCCCAAGATATTTTTCGGGCTGACTCTCGGGCTTCCATCCACACCGCCGTGCTGCCTCCTCATACCAGCGCCTCTCCGCCTTCGCTGCCTACAGCTCTTCTTTGGGCGGCGATATTCTCCTGGTTGTGCCCAGGGTCCTTTACCGTCCAATTCGTCCTCCCATGTCCATTCCTCTTTGCGCCGCTGTTGCTGTTGCCCGTTACCACGCCGCTTGGTCCTGTTTTGGTGGGTGGTTCTGGAACGCAGCGTGGTTATAGTTCATGTTTTCAATATAGGAAAACTCAACATGAACGTAATACAAAACAATAAACGTGGCAAAACCGAAACAGCCCTATCTGGTGCAACAAACACAAAGGCAGGAAACAACCGCCAACAAAACCCAACACAAAACAGGCTACCTAAATATGGTTCCCAATCAGAGACAATGACTAACACCTGCCTCTGATTGAGAACCATATCAGGCCCAAACACAGAAACAGACAAACTAGACATCCAACATAGAATGCCCACTCAGATCACCCTGACCAAACAAAACATAGAAACATACAAAGCAAACTATGGTCAGGGTGTGACAGTACCCAAAGGTGCGGACTCTGGCCGCAAAACCTGAACCTATTGGGGAGGGTCTGGGTGGGCATCTGTCCTTGGTGGCGGCTCTGGTGCTGGACGTAGCCCCCACCTCACCATAGTCTTAGTCCACCTCATTGTCCTCCTCCGTGGCCTCCTAACCACGGTGACCCTTCTAAATGACCCCACTGGACTGAGGGGCAGCTCGGGACAGAGGGGCAGCTCGGGACAGATGGGCAGCTCGGGACAGATGGGCAGCTCGGGACAGATGGGCAGCTCGGGACAGAGGGGCAGCTCGGGACAGAGGGGCAGCTCGGGACAGAGGGGCAGCTCCGTACTGGCTGACGACTCTGGCGGAACCTGGCTGACTGGCGACTCTGGCGGATCCTGGCTGACTGGCGACTCTGGCGGCTCATGACAGACGGGAGACTCTGGCGGCTCATGACAGACGGGAGACTCTGGCGGCTCATGACAGACGGGAGACTCTGGCGGCTCATGACAGACGGGAGACTCTGGCGGCTCATGACAGACGGGAGACTCTGGCGGCTCATGACAGACGGGAGACTCTGGCGGCTCATGACAGACGGGAGACTCTGGCGGCTCATGACAGACGGGAGACTCTGGCGGCTCATGACAGACGGGAGACCTTGGCGGCTCATGACAGACGGGAGACTCTGGCGGCTCATGACAGACAGGAGACTCTGGCGGCTCATGACAGACGGGAGACTCTGGCGGCTCATGATAGACGGGACACTCTGGCGGCTCATGACAGACGGGAGACTCTAGCAGCTCTGGACAGACGGGCAGCTCAGGCCGTGCTGGGCAGACGGACAACTCCGGCAACGCTGGAGAGGAGAAAGGCTCTGGCAGCGCTGGACAGAGGAGCTCTGGCGCCTCTGGACTGAGGGGCTCTGGCGCCTCTGGACTGAGGGGCCCTGGCGCCTCTGGACTGAGGGGCGGAGCTCTGGCAGCGCTGGACAGGCGGGAGACTCTGGCAGCGCTGGAGAGGAGGAAGGCTCCGGCAGCAATGGATGGGCGGGAGCACCTGTAGGGATGAGACGAAGAGACAGCCTGGTGCGGGGGCTGCCACTGGAGGGCTGGTGCATGGAGGTGGTACTGGATAGACCGGACCGTGCAGGCGCACTGGAGCTCTTGAGCACCGAGCCTGCCCAACCTTACCTGGTTGAATGCTCCCGGTCGCCCTGCCAGTGCGGCGAGGTGGAATAGCCCGCACTGGGCTGTGCAGGCGAAACGGGGACACCATGCGCAAGGCTGGTGCCATGTACGCCGGCCCAAGGAGACGCACTGGAGACCAGATACGTAGAGCCGGCTTCATGGCACCTGGCTCGATGCCCACTCTAGCCCGGCCGATACGAGGAGCTGGTATGTACGACACCGCACTGGGGACACCGTGCGCTCCACAGCATAACACGGTGCCTGCCCGGTCTCTCTCGCCACCCGGTAAGCACAGGAAGTTGGCGCAGGTCTCCTACCTGGCTTCGCCATACACCCTGTGTTCCTCCCCCAAGATATTTTTCGGGCTGACTCTCGGGCTTCCATCCACACCGCCGTGCTGCCTCCTCATACCAGCGCCTCTCCGCCTTCGCTGCCTACAGCTCTTCTTTGGGGCGGCGATATTCTCCTGGTTGTGCCCAGGGTCCTTTACCGTCCAATTCGTCCTCCCATGTCCATTCCTCTTTGCGCCGCTGTTGCTGTTGCCCGTTACCACGCCGCTTGGTCCTGTTTTGGTGGGTGGTTCTGGAACGCAGCGTGGTTATAGTTCATGTTTTCAATATAGGAAAACTCAACATGAACATAATACAAAACAATAAACGTGGCAAAACCGAAACAGCCCTATCTGGTGCAACAAACACAAAGGCAGGAAACAACCGCCAACAAAACCCAACACAAAACAGGCTACCTAAATATGGTTCCCAATCAGAGACAATGACTAACACCTGCCTCTGATTGAGAACCATATCAGGCCCAAACACAGAAACAGACAAACTAGACATCCAACATAGAATGCCCACTCAGATCACACCCTGACCAAACAAAACATAGAAACATACAAAGCAAACTATGGTCAGGGTGTGACACATTCCTTCCTCTCTGGAAACTGAGTTAGGAAGGATACCTGTATCTTCGTAGTGACTGAGTGTATTGATACACCATCCAAACTGTAATTAATAACTTCACCATGCTCAAAAGAATATTCAATGTGCTTTTTTAAATGTTTTTTTTACACATATACCAATAGGTGCCCTTCTTTGTGAAGCATTGGAAAACCTCCCAGGTCTTTGTGGTTGAATCTGTTTGAAATTCAGCCAAAGGCTTCTTCCGGAAAAAATGTAATTTGTAAAAAATACATTTAAAAAAATTCAATATCTGTGCGCACAGACTAGGCCTACTGATGTTCTGTTCCGTTTAGGAGGGAGAGCGCGAAGACGAGAAGGAGGACTGGAGTTAAGCTTGCTACAGCTATAATTTATTTTAAATGAAACAAAATATTTTGTTGGCCATAGTGAAGCTATTTGTCAGAGCTATTGACCTCACAATAAGCCAGATTTGACTAATTTACATAACTGACATTACTATGAAGTGGTAGCATGGACAGTGCATGGGTGGTGAAATGCTAATTTGAGGAGGCCTAATTCATTTAAACAGTCTTGATTTTAATTTGACTTTAGGCTACTAAAGAAAATAGCTAAAGCATAGGCCTACCTCTTGTTAGCTTTTGTGGACCTTATTATACACTGCGATCTATAACGACACTTTAGTTTGCAATACTTTATGTTTTAAACAAACTGTAAAATGAGGGGGAAATTCATGACTATGATGCATATGGGACATCTTTGGTTTGTCTCTATGACATTCAGAGGATGCACTACAACCTATTGCAGAGGAGACAAAAATGTTACTTTGAAGTAATGTGCAATTCTGTCACTGTCAATTGATGTCTAAAATGTCAACAGGCTATAAAACAATACACTAACTCTAAATCAGTCAGGAGCAAGCTGGGTAGCCTAAGAAAGAAAAATAATAATTTAGGCTATATTATTATTATTTATTTTACCTTTATTTAACCAGGGGAAACCCATTGAAACCAGGGTTTCATTTTGAAGGTTGCCCTGGGAACAATAAATCAACATAATCAGAATCAAAACAACACAATCAATTTACAATTTCACATTTCAACAAATCAAATTCAAAAGCAGCAGATAAAATTACACAATCAATCAAAACAAGTGCATTTGTCCTTCACCACATTCCTCATGAAAGTCCCAACCTGACCCTTCGAGACCAGAGAGTCAAGCCTCAAAGTGGGCTGCATGTCCTTCCATGCGCTAAGGGCACAATAACTAAAGGCAATCTTCCCCAACTCTGTGGAGACCAGAGGAACCTCTAGAACTATTCAGTCTTGAGAGCAAGTCTGGTGGCTTTATTTCCAATTAAGAAGTGAGGTAGCTAGGAAGTTTCTGGAGAACTGTTTTACATACAAATAGCAGCCAATGTTGGGCCCGTTTGGTAGTCAGAGACTCCCAGCCAACAGAATTCTATAAAAGGCAATGAGGTGTACGAAAATATTGTCCAGTGATATAGCTAAAGCCACCATTTAAGAAATCAATTCTGAAGCATTTGTGACATGCTAATGAAAAATGTCTTATTAGGCTACAGAGTCATTCTACAATGCCTTTGAATTCTCTTTTAGAAACATGAGTTTGGCCAGTCTTTGGTTTGAGAATCATGCGGTGAGCCATGCATGCCTAGTTAATTTAACCTAACAAATGCTCTTATGCCCTAATCACAGTAAACACAAATCTATTTTGTGATAACAATATCATGGAATAAAATAGAATACATTTGTAGATTTACAAGTGCATATACTGTAGGCCTACTTGATGATATGCGGGCGGCTTCTGTGTTAAAAAAACAAATGACGTTTTCTTGATTTCATGTATGATCTGATACTTCAGATGGTTTTGTTGCGTTCCATGTTTACAGTTGGACAACTTTAGCACTGTTCCAAACTTAGACTATCCTCTTTCTTAAAGTCTAGTTTCTCAGACTGCAAAGAAGATGATAGATTCCTGCCGTGCTTTTATTAGAATGGAGATCTTTTCACCCCTACCCTTGTCAGCGGTGGTCTGCGAATCACAACTTTCTGGCACTTTGCCATGTAATGCTTACAAAAGAAAAAACAGTTTCTAAAACTGCATCTAAGGCTCTAGTCTGTCCTAGGAGGGTAAACGATAGGCATGTTCTCTGCTATCCACTATGTTTTAATTGTTATTATGGGTATAGTGGAGGGTCACTTCAGTTATCATTCATTATAAATAGAGTACAGTCCCTAAATGTTCTCTCGGTTAGTATTCAGAAAGGCCTAAATGTAACTTAGTGAAGGGGAATCTCAAATCCGCAGAGAGAGTGGACCTACACAGGGGTTAAGGAGGGAGCTGGTAAGTCCTGTAACTAAGTGACATATTGGTAACACCTGACCCCTAAAACACTGATGATGAGAAACATTGGTGAGTAGTAGCTCGTTGGATTGGTTGGCTGATGGGCAAACACCCTTTTCCATGGTACTTTTATCAACATACACAGCAACAACACCCTCTGGAGACATCCCAAACCAATTAAAGTTTGTTTTGACAGATCGCTATCCACAATAAGTCTACAATAATTATGTGATGTCAACAAATGACGCATTCACTTTCATGGCGATATGGGTGAACTGTGGAAATTGTTGTGGACTTCAGAACTGTTCTAGCCATCTGAATGTGCGTCCTGGCCGTTCTGTCTGTATGGTTGGGAGCCTCTCCTGAAGTCTCGGGTTTTTCCACCATGTGTTTCCATTTACCTGGGTTACCTCGGAGCGTGACGTTCCCACCGCAGTTATTACCCAGCTACCTGTGCGGTCACTCCGTGGGGGGGCGCTTCTTCTGTGAAGTTAATGTAATAGCCATCCACCTTGAGACCTTTACATCCACAGACAACTAGTCGGTCTCTGAGACCTTCTTAGTCCAACTGGGCTCTCGGACAAGACGTTACAGTAGAGATACAGCATATTTGACAGACAGAGACGCTGTACAAAGAAAAACATATTGGCATGCTCTTGGGACGAATGTAGGGTTCATGTGGGAATGTGCTCCACGGATCCCAAACTTACAGCAAAATGACAGAAATGGAGGGTTAAACTGAAGCTCATCCAAAACAGACATTTCACTCCATTTTCGCCATTGGGGATTTGACAGTACTGGCAGTGGAGTTGGTCGTTGAATATTGCCCATCTCAGGCATACGGGACAGGCCTTGGGTGTCAGTGTATTCTCCATATATCAGATGATTAAGTTATCCCTCACGTCTGCTGGGATGACTGAGTGTTTGATAAACATCAAACACGTTGTGTTTATTCAACCCAACCAAACCGGCGGAAAATATTGCCTCAGTCGGAGGCTTAGCCAATCCATAAACTGTGGGTTTGTGTTGGTAGTAACCAGCGCCTGCAGGTCGGGTCCAACCATAACTTCTGCCTCCTGCTCTCCACAGAAACGTCTTATTTCACACCGAGACGGGTGTCTTCGTCCTCCTATCCTCTCATCCGCAGGGAGAGCAAGAAGACATATTTTCTTTCAGGAGCGTTGCTCTGATACCTGAGAGTTTCATAAATCCAGCACGACTATTTCCTGGAACTGTTGAGTGTCTTTCCATCCCCTCGTCCCTCCGCCCCACCCTCCAGACCCTTCTCTCAGCCAGTGTTTGGGCCTGGAGCAGGTGCCCCTCCCCTGGGCAGCCTGCTCAGGAAAGGACCCTGCTGTGCAGACGAGACTGGGCCGCAGCCCAGGCCAAGCTCACGCTGTGAGGGGTATAAAGAGGCTCCCTTCTATCCAGACACACACAAAAAAAGATTTGCCTTGCACTCCTCCACTCTCGCTCTGTTTCTCTCCAAAATGCAATCTTCCCATCTGTTTTCCCTCTCTCAAATCACTCTCTTTCTCTACTTCACAAGTCTCTCTGCCTCCCTGTCCCTTCTCTCACCCCATATGACTTTATAAAGGTTACAGACTGAAGCACGTCCATCAATCCTGGAAAATTATGAAAAACATGACAACTAAAAAAAGGTTTAACTCTTTACTCAAGTTATCATAAGCAGTAAGAGTTACTCATGTCCTGTAGTCACTCATGTCATGTAGGCCAAGCTGTGTGAGTTACTCATGTCCTGTAGTTACTCATGTCCTGTAGGCCAAGCTGTGTGAGTTACTCATGTCCTGTAGGCCAAGCTGTGTGAGTTACTCATGTCCTGTAGGCCAAGCTGTGTGAGTCACTCATGTCAGTGTAGTTACTCATGCCCTGTAGGCCAAGCTGTGTGAGTTACTCATGTCCTGAAGTTACTCATGTCCTGTAGTTACTCATGTCCTGTAGTTACTCATGTCCTGTAGGCCAAGCTGTGTGAGTTACTCATGCCCTGTAGGCAAAGCTGTGTGAGTTACTCATGTCCTGTAGGCCAAGCTGTGTGAGTTACTCATGTCAGTGTAGTTACTCATGTCCTGTAGGCCAAGCTGTGTGAGTTACTCATGTCAGTGTAGTTATTCATGTTCTGTAGGCCAAGCTGTGTGAGTTACTCATGTCAGTGTAGTTACTCATGTCCTGTAGGCCAAGCTGTGTGAGTTACTCATGTCCTGAAGTTACTCATGTCCTGTAGTTACTCATGTCCTGTAGGCCAAGCTGTGTGAGTTACTCATGTCCTGTAGTCACTCATGCCCTGTAGGCCAAGCTGTGTGAGTTACTCATGTCCTGTAGGCCAAGCTGTGTGAGTCACTCATGTCAGTGTAGTTACTCATGCCCTGTAGGCCAAGCTGTGTGAGTTACTCATGTCCTGAAGTTACTCATGTCCTGTAGTTACTCATGTCCTGTAGTTACTCATGTCCTGTAGGCCAAGCTGTGTGAGTTACTCATGCCCTGTAGGCAAAGCTGTGTGAGTTACTCATGTCCTGTAGGCCAAGCTGTGTGAGTTACTCATGTCAGTGTAGTTACTCATGTCCTGTAGGCCAAGCTGTGTGAGTTACTCATGTCAGTGTAGTTATTCATGTCCTGTAGGCCAAGCTGTGTGAGTTACTCATGTCAGTGTAGTTACTCATGTCCTGTAGGCCAAGCTGTGTGAGTTACTCATGTCCTGAAGTTACTCATGTCCTGTAGTTACTCATGTCCTGTAGGCCAAGCTGTGTGAGTTACTCATGTCCTGTAGTCACTCATGCCCTGTAGGCCAAGCTGTGTGAGTTACTCATGTCCTGTAGGCCAAGCTGTGTGAGTCACTCATGTCAGTGTAGTTACTCATGCCCTGTAGGCCAAGCTGTGTGAGTTACTCATGTCCTGAAGTTACTCATGTCCTGTAGTTACTCATGTCCTGTAGGCCAAGCTGTGTGAGTTACTCATGTCCTGTAGTCACTCATGCCCTGTAGGCCAAGCTGTGTGAGTTACTCATGTCCTGTAGGCCAAGCTGTGTGAGTTACTCATGTCAGTGTAGTTAATCATGCCCTGTAGGCCAAGCTGTGTGAGTTACTCATGTCCTGTAGGCCAAGCTGTGTGAGTTACTCATGTCAGTGTAGTCACTCATGTCCTGTAGGCCAAGCTGTGTGAGTTACTCATGCCAGTGTAGTTACTCATGTCCTGTAGGCCAAGCTGTGTGAGTTACTCATGTCCTGTAGTCACTCATGTCCTGTAGGCCAAGCTGTGTGAGTTACTCATGTCCTGTAGTTACTCATGTCCTGTAGTTACTCATGTCCTGTAGGCCAAGCTGTGTGAGTTACTCATGTCCTGTAGTTACTCATGCCCTGTAGGCCAAGCTGTGTGAGTTACTCATGTCAGTGTAGTTACTCATGTCCTGTAGGCCAAGCTGTGAGAGTTACTCATGTCAGTGTAGTTACTCATGTCCTGTAGGCCAAGCTGTGTGAGTTACTCATGTCCTGTAGGCCAAGCTGTGTGAGCAAAGAAACTGAATTGATTGACTCCCTGAAGCATCACAACCGGTCACAACTGACACATGGTTACTTACTACATCATTTAATGTGGTAACAACATTTATCAAAGTATTAGGGTAGGGTTTATTTTAGCGAATGCAATCGAAAACCTGTTCAAAACTCCCCTACTCGTAATTGCTAGTTTGACAGCAAACACTCAAACCAGGGAACAGACAGTCTCTTTGTTCACCATATGGCACCCCCACCATGAGGAACCCGCCTCCCAGCCACGTCCCCTGTCTTCACACTTCTGTGTCAGCCGCCAACATCAGGCGAGACCCAGGCTTGCGTGCCTTGAAGGCTGGAGGTTACATAAACCTACAATGGCTCTGCAGTTCGCACATGGGCTCTTACTAGTAAAGACTGTAAATATGGCATGTCTCTCCATCCTTCTACAGGGCTTGACATTAACTCTTGTAAAAAAAAAAATAAAGTTGGACAAGAAGAATATAGATTTGAGATGTCCGAATGGACAGGTAAAACAATCACACAAAAAACATTGCAATATCAAACAATTACAATTGGATCAGAGTTGGATCATTGTCCCCCCTGAATGTGATGTATTGCTGTTCTCCCCATTTCTGCAGACTGCATAGAGTAGGATTGTATTGAAATAACAGGTAGGAGCAGTCTTTCAATCATCCCGGGTTGTGAGCTGTTGAGATCAAAGCAAAGAGCTGTGTGTATCAGTGTGTGCAAGTGTTGATATTCAGTGCTAATTAGTGAGTTATTTACACAGTTAACGCACATTTTGGTCAGCAAACAGGGTTTGTACAGTCATGAAAATCCTGGAAAAGTTATGATGTGCGGCTCTGCGCATCACCTGCATGTGTGCCAGTGTGAGTCGGCCAGAGTAGAGAGAGAGAGACATTGCAGCAGGTAGGCCTAGCCTATAAAATAATGATAGACAACAGACTAATTAGATAACTACATAACAACTAACTACATATCGTGAAGCCTGGCTAGTTATCTCGGCAGTTATCTATTTAACATTATCATGTATTAATGTCACCGATACTCAAAATGCAAATGACCGACAAGCAGTTGATGAACTGGTGCCTTAAAGCTGGAATCTGTAAAAAATCTTTAACATGCTGTGTAACGCTCCTCAGCTCATCAACAAAAATGATAGGAACGGTGGAAGGGCGGCCATTGGAGCAGTTTC
Organism: Oncorhynchus tshawytscha; assembly: GCF_018296145.1. NCBI lineage: Eukaryota > Metazoa > Chordata > Actinopteri > Salmoniformes > Salmonidae > Oncorhynchus > Oncorhynchus tshawytscha. Next base: position 26,826,928 of record NC_056451.1, read on the forward strand.
CCCCTACTGCAGATTCCATCTTTAATAAATCAAACCGTCTCTACAGCGCTGAATATTGGGAGCCGAAAAATAAATCTGTGTGGAAAGCTGGAATTCCCCTCTGTTCAACATTGGCTATGTCATTCTGACAACTGTAAAATATATTCTTGGAATAGCCTAGTTGACAAATATCTCCCATGCTGTCAATAGATCACTGAAACCAAAATATTTAGCCTTACAAGGTTATAGATAAACACGTCTTAGTTACCTTGCTTTGAATTAGCCTCATAAATCCATTTGATCCCTGATTCATTGAATGACTAAATTATTTTATGAAGAAATATAAAGTATTTGGTTGTACAGTTGTGGCCAAAAGATTAGAGAATGACACAAATATGAATTTTCAAAGTCTGCTGCCTCAGTTTGTATGGTGGCAATTTGCATATACTCCAGAATGTTATGAAGAGTGATCAGATGAATTGCAATTAATTGCAAAGTCCCTCTTTGCCATGCAAATGAACTGAATCCCCCAAAAACATTTCCACTGCCATTCAGCCCTGCCACAAAAGGATCAGCTGACATCATGTCAGTGATTCTCTCGTTAACACAGGTGTGAGTGTTGACGAGGACAAGGCTGGAGATAACTCTGTCATGCTGATTGAGTTCGAATAACAGACTGGAAGCTTCAAAAGGAGGGTGGTGCTTGGAATCATTGTTCTTCCTCTGTCAATCATGCTTACCTGCAAGGAAACACATGCCGTCATCATTGCTTTGCACAAAAAGGTCTTCACAGGCAAGGATATTAATGCCAGTAAGATTGCACCTAAATCAACCATTTATTGGATCATCAAGAACTTCAAGGAGAGTGGTTCAATTGTTGTGAAGAAGGCTTCAGGGCTCCCAAGAAAGTCCAGCAAACGCCAGGACCGTCTCCTAAAGTTGATTCAGCTGCGGGATCGGGGCACCACCAGTACAGAGCTTGCTCATGAATGGCAGCAGGCAGGTGTGAGTGCATCTGCACGCACAGTGAGGTGAAGACTTTTGGAGGATGGCCTGGTGTCAAGAAGGGCAGCAAAGAAGCCACTTCTCTCCAGGAACAACATTAGGGACAGACTGATATTCTGCAAAAGGTACAGGGATTGGACTGCTGAGGACTGGGGTAAAGTCATTTTCTCTGATGAATCCCCTTTCCGATTGTTTGAGGATCCGGAGAAGACAAGGTGAGTGCTACCATCAGTCCTGTGTCATGCCAACAGTAAAGCTTTCCAGAGACCATTCATGTGTGGGGTTGCTTCTCAGCCAAGGGAGTGGGCTCACTCACAATTTTGCCTAAGAACACAGTCATGAATAAAGAATGGTACCAACACATCCTCCAATAGCAACTTCTCCCAACCATCCAGGAACAGTTTGGTGACGAACAATGCCTTTTCCAGCATGATGGAGCACCTTGCCATAAGGCAAAAGTGATAACTAAGTGGCTCGGGGAACAAAACATCGATTCATCGGTTTCCATGGCCAGGAAACTCCCCAGACCTTAATCCAATTGAGAACTTGTGGTCAATCCTCAAGAGGCGGGTGAACAAACAAAAAACCCACAAATTCTGACAAGCTCTCCAATTCTCTCCAAGCATTGATTACGCAAGAATGGGCTGCCATCAGTCAGGATGTGGCCCAGAAGTTAATTGACAGCATGCCAGGATGGATTGCAGGGGTCTTGAAAAAGAAGGGTCAACACTGCAAATATTGACTCTGCATCAACTTCATGTAATTGTCAATAAAAGCCTTTGACACTTATGAAATGCTTGTAATTATACTTCAGTATTCCATAGTAACATCTGACAAAAATATCTAAAGACACTGAAGCAGCAAACTTTGTGAAAATTTATATTTGTGTCAATCTCAAAACCTTTGGCCACAACTGTAATTATAGGCTTAATGCTGCAATATTTTATAAGCTATGAAGGGTGGCCAACCATCCGCCAGGAGAGCCTTAAAGATGGAGCCTTGTGACCTCCGGCTCCCTCTTTATGTTGCTTCTCTGATGGTGTATATTGGAGGTCGGGAGGTGTGATAGATTTCAGTTCAATCTAATAGAATGTGAGTGTTAGGCTACTTGTTGTATCCATCACTCCCTGAGTGATGATAGTAAAACATGGCACTGGATAACTGTGTACATGTACTGGAATGTACTAACAAGTGGAACAAACTAATGCTCATAACACTATATTAGGCAGGACACTGGCCCTGTGGAGCAGATGTGGGGCAGTCTACCAACTGTGGCATGCCTCTATCACACACACAGGCCAGTACTGGTGCAGAGCAGGGAGAGGACAGCCGGTCTTCTACACCCAATACAGCCAGGCAGTCTCTGTTAATGTCATTGGTGAGTGAGGAGAGTAGCACATGAGCAATGGTTGTCTTGCATGTGGTGTCATGCTCTTTTTCATAGATTACTTGACAAGCCCCACTCATTACTCTAGCTCTTGTCAGTGACAATTGGAATATATTTCACTTCTCTACTTCTTTGCAATCTATATTTTTCTCAAATTCCTCCTCTAATCAATCTGTATAGTCAATATCCTCTCCAGAGCTCTTCACATCAGTGACTTTGTCAGCATTTCCTTCGACCGTGGACAAAGAGGGAGGGGCTTTCAACCTCACCTGTAAGGCCCAGCTTAGCAACTGCAAACTGAGCCAACATCATGGTAACCACAGTCTACATAGTCACCCTGATACTGACCATAACTGGACCACAGTGGTTGTAACATTCTCCTTCCTGAGGGACGGCTGGCCAGTGGCCAGGGACTCTGTCAGTGGGATGTACAGCATAGCGAGGGCTTCTAGGTGTCACATGGGGACCTACAGCTGTGTGGCCAGAGCAAGCAGGGCCAGGAGGAGCAGCCAGGAGATCAGCATCACACTAGACAGTGAGTTCATACTATATCACCTGAACGTTTAGTTTACCAATTGCCATAGGTTTTCATTCCTCATTGTTGGTCTGAAATCATATTCATTATTCTGATGTAAAAACTGCCACTCTTTACCGTTCACTTTGTATCCTGATCTCTCTCATGCTGCCTTCATCCAGACCTGTCTCTGATACTGCTCACCTGCTTTGGCACCTTCCTGATCCTCTCCGTGGCTCCATTGGCATTTTCATTCTGTGCTTGGTTTCCTGCAAGACAGGAATGTCAGTGTTCTGCCATGGCCAGAGCCCAGATCTCAATCGCATTGAACACATCTGGGTCCTGTTGGATCGGAGGGTGAGGTCTAGGGCCATTCCCCCCAGAAATGTCCGGGAACTTGCAGGTGCCTTGGTGGAAGAGTTGGGTAACATCTCACAGCAAGAACTGGCAAATCTGGTGCAGTCCATGAGGAGGAGATGCACTGCAGTACTTAATGCAGCTGGTGGCCACACCAGATACTGACTGTTACTTTTGATTTTGACCCCCCCCTTTTCTGTTAGTCACATGTCTGTGGAACTTGTTCAGTGTATGTCTCAGTTGTTGAATCTTGTTATGTTCATATAACTATGTACACATGTTAAGTTTGCTGAAAATAAACACAGTTGACAGTGAGAGGACATTTATTTTTTGCTGAGTTTATTTTGAATTGTAAGTTCGGGAATGGGGCTCAGATGAGCTAAGTGTCAATAGGTCAGAGGAGCTTTGATACCCAACTTGACAAGGGAGGACTGTTTATGGGCAGAGACATGGAAAGAGGGAGAGACAGAGGAATACATTGCTTTGACAAACATTTTTAGCCACTTGTCCTTCGATATTACAATGACAGAAGAAGTTAGCGCAAACAAACACTCCCTCCCTGATAGAAGAGCACTAATATGTACAGATCTTTTTTTAACCATGCTGCACGATGCTTCTCAGCCCAGCAACAAACACTCCCTCCCTGATAGAAGAGCACTAATATGTACAGATCTTTTTTTAACCATGCTGCGCGACGCTCCTCAGCTCAGCAACAAAACAATAACAGCTGTGGTGGGGTGGCCAGTGGAGCTGTTTGTCGTCCTGAAGGCTCCACGGTCAGAGTGGGCATCAGTAGAACCTCTGTGAACACATGCAGTAGCCTAGAAGCAGAAGCCTAGAACTTGAATATAATTAATGATCTAAAAATGAAGAGTGTGTGGTATTAAAATGATTACTCACCTGATGATGGATAGACCACCAGTGTACTCAACACTAGAACAGAACAGACAAGACATTATGCATAATAAGGCATATGACCTGATAACCCAAACTCAGACATAAGCATTAAAATTAGGCTAAGTCTATGTGGCACTGGGTATTTAATTTTAGCCTGCAGATCCATGATCTAATTGCCAAGGTGATTAAAAAAGGTTCAACTTGGCTGATGGCCTAGTTACAAAGTACAGGAAGGAGAGACATTCCTGAGCGATTCAGAGTGAATCATGGTAAATAAATAAATCATGGTTAGCAACGGTAGCTAGGCAAACGGGTTTTTAAGAAACAACCTGTAGTTGGAGGGGAAATCAGTTAACTGAAAAAGGTCAATAAACAGTTAGGCTAATTAAACGGTCCACAAAGGACCACACATATTGAAAAAAAGTTGACAACAATACATTTTACACATGCAATAAACTGCAATAGGGCCAATGTTATTGTTTTTAAACAGAGGCACAACACCACGTGGTGACTAACAACCATCATTTACCTGACTAACAACCATAGTTTACCTGGCTCTGGCATCAACACCTCAGCATCCTGCTTGTAAGATGTCTGGTCCTACATTTTCACGTAGACCAAGCTGTGTGCTGTGGGGTTTCATTTGGGAAACCTGAACAGACATTCATCTGGTTCATATCCGCAACACTCTCCTGGGGTGGCAGGAAAACGATGATAGCAGGCAGCCACAGGACTGCATCATCCGGTGAGACGCGGCCTGCTCACTGCGTCCCCTAGCGTCGCACATGATTGAAGAAAATAATCTGTGTGAGGGAAGCAAAATTCAACACAGCACCGGTCCTTTCCCCCAAAAAACAGGAAGTGGGAACGATATCGCATAGAGTGAAAGCTCTTGCAGTACTCCACTGTCTGGACAAGCTACATTGTAAGTCTGGCGGAGTCTGTATAAAACGTTAGTGTTTTTACGCAAAGAGAAATTCAACCAAATAGAAGATTGATGTCATTTGGTGGAACGCAAAACGGCGGGTGAGTTGAAAGAACGTTGCATTTGACCACAGACTTGCCCAACAGTGACTGAGCAGCACAAAGCTAGCTAGTTAATGTGTAATGGCGGAGTGCTTGTAGCTAACTACGTGGGATATGCTTAGTAGCCAACGGTGTAGCTAGCTAGCTGTCGTTACCCAGTTTAGAAAAGTGTTGGTTATATAGCTAACTAAGAGCGCCGTTGGGTGATACGTTTATTTTTTGAAAATCGATGTGAGTTGGTTACCTAGCTTGGTTACCTTGATTAGTTAGCTCGCTAACTGTTGTTTTGCTAAGTTAACGTAGCTAACTACGTATGGTTGCTAGTTAACTGACGTTAAGCACAGCGACTTGAACAAAACTGTTGGATAACTAGCTAGCTAACGTTAGCAAGTCAACATTAATTCAATTCACAAAGTTAACATTAATTGTAACGTTAGATGGCAAAGACTAAACTAACTTGTTAGCCTACGACCTCTGAACCCTGTAATTGATGTGGTCATTTAAGGGGCTACCTGCAGTTGCTACATCCATTTTTATTAAATTTTTTTACTTATAAATATTTTTTTGTTTTTTAAAATTTATTTCACCTTTATTTAACCAGGTAGGCAAGTTGAGAACAAGTTCTCATTTACAATTGCGACCTGGCCAAGAAAAAGCAAAGCAGTTCGACACATACAACGACACGAGTTACACATGGAATAAACAAACATACAGTCAATAATACAGTATAAACAAGTCTATATACGATGTGAGCAAATGAGGCAAAAAAAAGGCCATGGTGGCAAAGTAAATACAATATAGCAAGTAAAACACTGGAATGGTAGATTTGCAGTGGAAGAATGTGCAAAGTAGAAATAAAATAATGATTTCCTGATTGTAGTAATTTAGTTCACCTAATTTCAGTTTGACAAAACAAGCAGGTACAGTGTAGAGAATCATTATACCATCTAATCCCCTGTGAAATATATTTTCCATAACAAAAAATATTGTATTTTCAGCTGTTTTTGAAGCTGGTGTACAAAACCAAATGTAAAAGACACAAAAACAAAACTTAAGAACAGGAAGCATAGAAATAGCCACAAAAAAGATCTACTGCTTAGATTTGCTTTCAAAGACAAATCTATAACTAACATAAATTTTTTTGTTTGTAAATTTCCCCCCAATTTCGTGATATTACGATCATGTCTCATCGCAACTCCCCAACGGACTTGGGAGAGGCGAAGGTCAAGTCATGCATCCTCCGAAACATGACCTGCCAAACTGCGCTTCTTAACACCTGCTCGTTAATTCTTGGACCGACTCTCTTCTCTGTATACATCAATGAGGTCGCTCTTGCTGCTGGTGAGTCTCTGATCCACCTCTACGCAGACGACACCATTCTGTATACTTCCGGCCCTTCTTTGGACACTGTGTTAACAACCCTCCAGGCAAGCTTCAATGCCATACAACTCTCCTTCCGTGGCCTCCAATTGCTCTTAAATACAAGTAAAACTAAATGCATGCTCTTCAACCGATCGCTACCTGCACCTACCCGCCTGTCCAACATCACTACTCTGGACGGCTCTGACTTAGACAACTACAAAATAGGTGTCGACTGTAAACTCTCCTTCCAGACCCATATCAAACACAACTAAATCTAGAAATCGCAACAAAGCACTTTAGGTGTCTGGTTAGTCATTTACAAAATAGCCTAAACTCAACTCCTTCCAGACCCATATCAAACATCTCTTCAATCCAAAACTGGCTCCATGTTAAATCTAGAATTGGCTGGTCACCTAGCATCTCCCACCTGTAGCAACGCTCCAAAGCATCCTTCACTTCATGCTGCCAAAAACACTGGAAACACTTCTCTCCCTCACTGCTTTAAAACTGAGCTCCATCCTACCACCACCATCCACCATTCCAGTGTTTTACTTGCATTATTTTTACTGTATTTACTTTTGCCACCATGGCCTTTTTTGCCTTTACCTCCCTTCTCACCTCATTTGCTCACATTGTATATAGACTTGTTTATACTGTATTATTGACTGTATGTTTGTTTTACTCCATGTGTAACTCTGTGTCGTTGTATCTGTCGAACTGCTTTGCTTTATCTTGGCCAGGTCGCAATTGTAAATGAGAACTTGTTCTCAACTTGCCTACCTGGTTAAATAAAGGTAAAATATATATATATTTTTTTTAAACGGAAGCCAGCCACACCAATGTGTTGGTGTAAACACTGTTCAACTGACGACTGAGTCAGCCTGCAGGTGCCTGGCCCACCACAAGGAGTCGCTGGAGTGCAATGAGCCAAGTAAAGCCCCCGTGGCCAAACCCCCCTCTAACCCAGACGACGCTGGGACATTTTTGTGCCGCCCTATTGGACTCCAGGTCACGGCTGGGATGGAACCCCAGGCTGTAGTGACGCGGCAACACTTAGACTGCTGCGCCACTCGGGAGGCATATAACTAACATGTGAAATTGGTCGGTCACCTAAAACATTTTGCTCAACTTACATACACCATCAGAACCCAAAATATTCTTTCTTTTTTTTACGACATGGGAGTAAAACAAACACTGTATAGCCTCAAATGGTTAATACTATCATTTGTATATCATAGATTTTTGCATCCATAGCTCTGTCTGAGAGTTGTTAGGCCTACGTTTCTCCAGCACCCATCCCTCCAGCCTGTTACAGAAATGGGGGGGAGAGGCCTTGTGATTGCTGCTTTTGCACTGCCCTCCATTCTCCTTCTGCCCTCTGCTTCTCCCATCCTTTCCACTTACCATTGCCCTCTTTTTCTCCCTCCTTCACTATCTCCCCTGCCTTTCTCTTTCACTACCCCCTCCCCCCTCTCTCTGTTCCCCCACCCGCTCCCCTCTTTGTTCCTCAGTCGCCGTAGTAAATGGGACCAGCCTGGCCCAGGTCCTGGTTCAGACCAGATGGGGGAGGCGGAGGCAGCTCCTACAGGGGCTCTGGACGCTGCAGCTGCTGTGGCAGCTAAGATCAACGCCATGCTGGTAGCCAAGGGCAAGCTCAAGCCCTCCCAGATAGGACCCTCTGGACCATCTGGACCCCCAGACAAGGTAATGGTCAGGAAACCTCTTACACTGAAAACATTAGAAACGCTTTCAGTCTCTCACCTGTAATCTGGCTTCTCTCTGTCTTTGTTGTCTGTCTCTCTCTTGCCTCCAAATTCTGTAATCCCCTCGCTTTTAATCTCTCTCTTTTGGAGAGAGATATATTGTTGTAAATGTTAGCATACAGTACATAAAAATGAATCTTTGTCATCACCAGGTTGTGGGTGCAGGGAAGCCCCAGCCTCCTATGAAAGCGAAGGATGACCTGGTGGTGGCGGAGGTGGAGATCAACGACGTTCCTCTCCCCTGCCGGAACCTGCTGACCCGCGGACAGACACAGGACGAGGTGAGAGTCCATGACATTATGATCTTTAGACCCATTGATTGACAATCTGGTCAACAGTCAAACTTACTGCTATGTTTACCCAGCTCTTTCTCTGTGTGATACACACATGTACAGACTGGATCAGTGTCATGTAAACCAGTATGTTTACCCAGCTCTTTCTCTGTGTGATACACACATGTACAGACTGGATCAGTGTCATGTAAACCAGTATGTTTACCCAGCTCTTTCTCTGTGTGATACACACATGTACAGACTGGATCAGTGTCATGTAAACCAGTATGTTTACCCAGCTCTTTCTCTGTGTGATACACACATGTACAGACTGGATCAGTGTCATGTAAACCAGTATGTTTACCCAGCTCTTTCTCTGTGTGATACACACATGAACAGACTGGATCAGTGTCATGTAAACCAGTATGGGACTGAAAATGTCTCACTTGAGGACAGTAAATGACCAGCTTCTTCTTCATCCTATTTTGTGAAGATCAGCAAAGTGAGCGGTGCTGCTGTGTCCACCAGGGGGCGATACATGGCAGCAGTGGAGAAGTACAAGGCTCCACAAGGGTGAGTCCTGCTTCACACCTTTATTACCACACTGCTCTACCAAGGATGTTACTGGTATTTACTTTTCTCCATACAGACAAGTGGATCTGTTGTCTGATTGCATCATACAACCAAGTCTTAGGCTACTGACCGACTGCTTCTCTCTCTGTCGTCAGGGACCGACCCCTCTATCTTCACGTCCAGGGCCAGACCAGGGAGCTTGTCGACAGTCAGTACATCTCTATTTACCTCACCTAATTTGATTAAGATTATCATCATTTCTGAACATCAGGATCACCAGGGTCCTTCTTTCCTGAGTTTCTATGTTGTGACGATCCAATCTCTCCCTCTCCAGGAGCTGTGAACCGCATCAAGGAGATCATCACTAACGGAGTGGTGAAGGCGGCCACCTCCTACAGCGGAACCGGAGCCACAGTCCCAGTCTACCAGCAACACAAACCCCAGCCCCCCTCACTGCCCCCCATCAACCACCATCACAGACCACACTTTCAGTCTGGGGTAAGCAGTGTTTTCCACAAGTACATAGAGTAGCCAGCCAAATAGAAAAAGTAGCCAGCCAGGGCAATTTTAATTTACTGAAAATGAGTGAATGAGTTGTTTGGGGGTGTGGCCTAGGCTTATATCAGGACTATTTTCTAAGTAAGGGAGCGTTTAACATGTCTTCTCTTGAGATGAAAGTCTTATTTACAGGGCCTCCCGGATGGTGCAGGGATCTAGGGCTCTGCATCGCAGTGCTAGCTGTGCCACCAGAGACTCTGGGTTCGTGCCCAGGCTCTGTCGCAGCCGGCCGTGACCGGGAGGTCCATGGGGTGACGTCTGGGTTAGGGAGGGTTTGGCCGGTAGGAATATCCTTGTCTCATCGCGCACTAGCGACTCCTGTGGCCGGGTGCAGTGTGCGCTAACCAAGGTCGCCAGGTGCACGGTGTTTCGTCCGACACATTGGTGCGGCTGGCTTCCCGGTTGGATGCGCGCTGTGTTAAGAAGCAGTGCGGCTTGGTTGGGTTGTGTTTCGGAGGACACATGACTTTCGACCTTCGTCTCTCCCGAGCCCGTACGAGAGTTGTAGCGATGAGACAAGATAGTAACTGCTAACAATTGGATAGGGGGTCAAATTCAATTTACAGTCCTTATTTTAGTCCCGACATCTTAGGAAAGGAAACCTAGGGAATCCTTTGGTTTATGGACATTCAGTATACGCTGTATGATTTATGAATGGCTTTATTTAGTCAGTTTGACACTTTATAAACTAGTCAACACTTGCTGTTCAGTTGTCAATCAAAGCACAGTAAATGGTCTACTATGCACCACGACTCCACGTGGCTGTCTATGTGAAACACACAAAGGAAAATACTGTGTCCTCTATGTGGGGCGTTACCGCGTACGCACTCTACGTGGGGCGTTACCTCGTACGCACTCTACGTGGGGCGTTACCTCGTACGCACTCTACGTGGGGCGTTACCTCGTACGCACTCTACGTGGGACGTTACCTCGCACTCGCACTCTACGTACGTGGGGCGTTACCGCGCACGCACTCTACGTGGGGCGTTACCTCGTACGCACTCTACGTGGGGCGTTACCTCGTACGCGTGGGCGCACTCTACGTGGGGCGTTACCTCGTACGCACTCTACGTGGGGCGTTACCTCGTACGCACTCTACGTGGGCGTTACCTCGTACGCACTCTACGTGGGGGGGCGTTACCGCGCGTGGGCGTTACCTCGCACTACGTCTACCTCGCACTCACTCTACGTGGGCGTTACCTCGTACGCACTCTACGTGGGGCGTTACCTCGTACGCACTCTACGTGGGGCTACCTCGTACGCACTCTACGTGGGCGTTTACGTGGGGCGTTACCTCGTACGCACTCTACGCACTACGCACTCTACGTGGGGCGTTACCGCGCACGCACTCTACGTGGGGCGGCGCACGCACTCTCGGGGGCGCACCTCGTACGCACTCTACGTGGGGCTCTGCGTGGGGCGTTACCTCGTACGCACTCTACGTGGGGCGTTACCTCGTACGCACTCTACGTGGGGCGTTACCGCGCACGCACTCTACGTGGGGCGTTACCTCTACGCACTCTACGTGGGGCGTCGTCACGCACTCTACGTGGGGGCGTTACGCACTACGTGGGGCTACGTACGGGGCGTTACCTCGTACGCACTCTACGTGGGGCGCACTCTACGCACTCTACGGGGCGTTACCTCGTACGCACTCTACGTGGGGCGTTACCGCGTACGCACTCTACGTGGGGCGTTACCGCGTACGCACGCACTCTACGTGGGGGGCGTACGCACTCTACGTGGGCGTTACGCACTCTACGTGGGGCGTTACGTACGCACTCTACGCACTCACGCACGCACTACGGGGCGTTACCTCGTACGCACTCTACGTGGGCGTTACCTCACGCACTCTACGTGGGCGTTACCTCGTACGCACTCTACGTGGGGGCACACGTACGCACTCTACGTGGGGCGTTACCTCGTACGCACGTGGGGCGTTACCTCGTACGCACTCTACGTGGGGCGTTACCTCGTACGCACTCTACGTGGGGCGTTACCTGGGGGCGTACGCACTCTACGTGGGGCGTTACCGTACGCACTCTACGTGGGGCACTCTACGTACGTGGGGCGTTACCTCGTACGCACTCTACGTGGGGCGTTACCTCGTACGCACTCTACGTGGGGCGTTACCTCGTACGCACTCTACGTGGGCGTTACCTCGTACGCACTCTACGTGGGCGTTACCTCGTACGCACTCTACGCACTCTACGTGGGGCGTTACCTCGTACGCACTCTACGTGGGGCGTTACCTCGTACGCACTCTACGTGGGGGGCGTTACGCACTCTACGTGGGGCGTTACCTCGTACGCACGCACTCTACGTACGGGGCGTTACCTCGTACGCACGTGGGGCACTCTACGTGGGCGTTACCGCGTACGCACGTGGGCGTTACTCTACGTGGGGGCGTTACCGCGTACGCACGCACTCTACGTACGGGGCGTTACCTCGTACGCACTCTACGTGGGCGTTACCTCGTACGCACTCTACGTGGGCGTTACCGCGTACGCACTCTACGTGGGGCGTTACGTTACCTGTACGCACTCTACGTGGGGGCACTACGCACTCTACGTGGGGCGTTACCTCGTACGCACTCTACGTGGGGCGTTACCTCGTACGCACTCTACGTGGGGCGTTACCTCGCACGCACTCTACGTGGGCGTTACCTCGTACGCACTACGCACTCTACGTGGGGCGTTACCTCGTACGCACTCTACGTGGGGCGTTACCGCGCACGCACTCTACGTGGGGCGTTACCTCGCACGCACTCTACGTGGGGCGTTACGCACCGCGTTACGCACTCTACGTACGTGGGGCGTTACCGCGTACGCACTCTACGTGGGCGTTACCGCGTACGCACGTGGGGCTACCTCGTACGCACTCTCGTGGGCGTTACCGCGTACGCACTCTACGTGGGGCGCGTACGCACTCTACGTGGGGCGCGTACGCACGCACTCGCACGTGGGGCGTTACCGCGTACGCACTCTACGTGGGGCGTTACCTCGTACGCACTCTACGTGGGGCGTTACCTCGTACGCACTCTACGTGGGGCGTTACCGCGTACGCACTCTACGTGGGGCGTTACCTCGTACGCACTCTACGTGGGGCGTTACCTCGTACGCACTCTACGTGGGGCGTTACCTCGTACGCACTCTACGTGGGGCGTTACCTCGTACGCACTCTACGTGGGGCGTTACCTCGTACGCACTCTACGTGGGGCGTTACCACGCACTCTACGTGGGGGGCGTGGGGCGTTACCTCGTACGTACGTACGTGGGGCACTCTACGCACTCTACGTGGGGCGTTACGCACTCTACGGGGCGTTACCGCACTGTACGGGGCGTTACCGCGTACGCACTCTACGTGGGGCGTTACCGTGGGCGTGGGGCGTTACCGCACTACGTGGGGCATTACCGTGTACCGTGGGGCGTTACCGTGTACGCACTCTACGTGGGGCGTTACCGTACGCACTCTACGTGGGGCGTTACCGTGTGGGGGCGTTACCGTGTGTGGGGCACTCTACGCACTCTACGGGGCGTTACCGTGTGGGGCACTCTACGTGGGCGTTACCTCGCACGCACCTCTACGGGGCGTTACGTGTACGCACTCGTACGTGGGCGTTACCGCGTACGCACTCTACGTGGGGCGTTACGTGTGGGGCGTTACCGCGTACGCACTCTACGTGGGGCGTTACCGCGTACGCACTCTACGTGGGGCGTTACCGTGTGGGGCGTTACCTCGTCTGTCCACTGCGTGGGGCGTTACCGTGTGGGGCGTTACCTCGTCTGTCCACTGCGTGGGGCGTGCAAATTCACTAGCATCATGCTCTCTCCTTCCCTGTGTAAAGAAATTAGACTGCAACCAACCACAGTGCACACAAATTGTACCGGGAGGCGGGACAGACAGCACATTGCATTTCCCTGTCATCGCTCGCTTTGTGACTGATGGGCACCTATCCTATCAATAGATTGCTAGAAGATGCATATCGTTCACTCTATCCAGAGGAGGCTCGACAGACTAGTGAATTGAAATGTTTAAATGAAAAGTAGCCTAGTTAATATGAAGTGGAAAAAGTAGGTGGCTGAAAATGAGTCTGTAACCGGCTGATTAGCTGACGGCGCTAATAAGAAAAGAGTTTGTGTTTGTCAATGTTATTTTATGAGTGTCAATGTCATTGAATGTCATCTCACATTCATATCCTTTCAGATGCACTATGTGCAGGAAAAGTTGTTTGTTGGTCTGGAGCATGCCATCCAGGGCTTCTCAGTGAAGGAGAGGGTGGAAGGGCCAGGCAGCTCCTACCTGCAGCACATCCAGGGTGAGACTGGGGCCAAGGTCTTCCTCAGGGGAAAGGGATCAGGCTGTCTGGAGCCTGCCTCTGGGCGAGAGGCCTTCGAACCGATGTACATCTACATCAGGTAAGTAGCAGTATTAATGGATAGTCTGGGGGAGTAAAGTCCATGTTGATTTGTATTAGCTCAGAGACACAGAGCTTAGACACCAGGCACACATGAACTCCTCTCTCTTCCCCAGTCATCCCAAACCAGAGGGCCTTGCTGCAGCTAAGACCCTGTGTGACAACCTGCTGCAGACGGTGAGTGTCTAATGGTTTACTGACTGGCACTCTGCTCTCTGTACACTGCTCTACTTTCAATTAAACCCTGTTTCAAGCTGTCCCATGTGAAGTGCGTTGTATTATGTAGCTGGGCTCTGTTTGCCATGTGGATCTGTGACTGTTCTCTCTTCCCTCCAGGTTCATGCAGAGTATTCTGTCTTCCTCAACCAGATGAGTGTCATGATGCCTACTCCCGGTACAGACTCTGGCTGTCTTTCTCTTTTACAGCCTCTACAATGTGTCAACATACTGACGTGTTCCTCTTCCTCTCCTCCTCCAGGCTTTATGCAGCCCCCCATGGCCAACGGGATGCCCCCCAGCCCCCTTACTACCCCCATCGGGGTACCAGCCCAGCTACCCCCTCCCTGTACCTCCCCCTCAGCCCATTCCTCCCCCCTACGCTGTCCCCCTCCCATTCCCCCTGGGCTGCCCGCCGGTCTCCCCCTCCCAACCGGTACGCCCTCCCCCTGCACCTGTCACTTTACCACAGGTAAGACTGGTCAATCAGATTTAGACTTGTATAAACCTATAATGCAGTACATTGAGACTATTACATCCGAGTTATGAAACTAGTTGAAAAACATTTTCTTGATAGGCTGTATATATGATGTATTCAACATGCATTACATCCAAGTTGTTTTTTTGTCCCCAGACTCTCCCACCTTCTCCTTTCCCACCCGCTGCTCCGGTTCTGCCCAAAGCTCCGCCTCCTGTAGTCTCAGCCAATCCGCCGCAGAAAAGACGCTTCACTGAGGAGGTGCCAGACGAGAGGGACAGCGGTCTGCTGGGATACCAGGTGATTTCCCATTCTTTTATTCTTCCACCTTATGTGCCGCCTTCGTCCAGTCTGTCCCTTCTGCTTCTGTTGTCTTCCTGTCTTTTCTTATCTTCTGTCCATGTATCTGATATCTGTTCCTCTTTCTGTGAGACTCAATTCATTATGATTCTCTTGTCTGTAATTCTGTGAGTCCCTGTCTGCATTCTGTAGAAACGGTTTGCTTGTTGAGTTAGTGAGATTGAATGGGTCTAAGTGTCTGTTCAGTGTCAACTTGTTATGATCTTATGACGTTCATTGAAAAGCATTGTAACCATAGCTGTTATTATCTGAGTCCATGTATTATTGGATTTATAGAACTTTCAGATTCTGGAGATTCTGGAAAGGTATTGTTGGATAATCATCAAATGTACTTCAATATATTGAAATTAGTGCAGGTACGATATCAGTAAGTATCATGGCAAGGAAACAACATGAAACGGATGAACTTCTTTAGGAAGACGACCCTAATGTTGGAAACAACCATAGTTATGTTGTCCCCCAGAGTCATTAGATTTATTTTCCAGGCTATAGCACATCATGTTTTACATACAGCAGGTTTTTAAAGGACCAAAGAGTTTGGTCTGCTTCCTGTTTTAATTTTTGCCATGGAAAAAACATCGCAATACAAGTGTCGTCACAGGCCTAATTTAAATGTGTCCTCTTGATTTAATGATATGTTACTTTAATACAGTCCATTTCTATTTTGGGATTATGTGCAATCAGAGCATGCATAAACTTAAAATAATAGTTTTATTCTCAGCTGCTTAAATAAGGTGTAGTGAAAATGTTTTGGAATAATAACTTTGCAGTTCAGTTCCATTCAATAGTTTAGATAACTACATGCTTGTAGGCCTACTATTAATAATAGTGATTTAGGGGAGGATGTGTGCTAATGCGCCTGTGTGTTTTTCTGCTCATAGCATGGACCCATTCATATGACTAATTTAGGTGCAGGCTTCCCTGTGGGCAGCCCCGGCCCAGAAGCTTCAGGACCCCCGCCACCGAGTTCCTCCGGGCCGCCGAGGGAGAGGGACAGGTACGAGATGGGGGGCGACGAGTCGCTCTCCTTTATAACAGTGTCCTTCATCCCAGATGCTGGACACACCGTGTGTGCAGGCTTGTGTTTGCTTGTGATTGATGTTGTGCAACACTGACTCCTCCCCTTCCCTCTCTCTCACTCCTTCCCTCCCTCCCTCTCTTTTTCTCCAGCAGTAGGCAGCTGATGCCTCCACCACCCATTCCAATGAACGGAGGCATGACACCCAAGATGGAGGAGAGGAGGCTGCTGCAAGGCCCCCTGGGTAAGGGCCCCACCCCATGTAACCCCCTGACCCCTCCCCATCAATGGCCTCAGCCATAAAGCACTCTGCCCACCCCCCGGCCTCTTGGCTGTCAGTAGTCAGAGTCAAATAGCATTTTGCATGCAGACATGCTGTTCTCACACGTGACAGAACAGGTTCTAGCAGATTACATCAGACAGGCATAAGTTCTGCTTTGAAAGTCGGTCAGTCAGTTCAGAATCATGAACTGGGCAAAGCTCCAATCCCCCACTGCCTCCGGTAACTCTGTCGTTGATCCTAAGTCAACCCCTAGCCCTAGGCACTGTGTAGGTCTGAGGATTTTATAGGTGTAAGCAATATGTAGACAATTACAATTGGCCTGTAGAAGAGTAAGGCTGATCAATTACCATACGGCTTACACCTGGCATCTCATCTTGTGACATCTAGGAGGTGTCTAGGGATGGATTTCAGATTGGGAGTCCCCCTCTCTGTCTAACTGGTGCTGTCCCCTCGCTGCCCGTCCCTTTCTGATGACGTCATCAGACAGGAGTGTCTGTGCCCGTGTTTGACTCCCTCACTAACAAGACTCTCTCTTTTTTGTGTTCTTTCTCTGTGTTTTTCTTCTCTTCCATGTCTCTCTGGGTGGGATGCCGGATGGGGGTGGGGCTCTTCTCCTGTGGCGCTGTCCTGCATCGTGATTGGACGGCCCTAACGCTGCCGCTCCCCACCGACCAATGACTGCCACTGCTGACCCATGCCCCTCCTCCTCTACCTAACTCACAACTGCTGCCAAACACAATGCAATCTATTAACTTTCTCTCCCTATCTGTTGGTAAACAATTGACTTCCAACGGTTGTTTTTGAAACCTTTGTGCTGGTCTTTGGTTGTGTTCTTTCTCTCTCTCTGTGTCTTCCCTCTCTCTCTCCCTCATTCCTCCCTCTTTCTCCCACTGTTTTTCCCTCTCTCTCATGTCTCTCAGATCCCTCAGTGAAGAGGATGAAGACGGGGCTTGTGGCGTACGCTGGTGACTCCTCGGACGAAGAGGAGGACCACTCCACCCCCAAAACCTTTGGGGCAGGTAACCATGGTAACGTCGCTGGGGCGACCCACTCCACCCCCACCTCACCCCCTGGCTGGACTCTGGGGTACCGCTGCCCCCCTCCGCCTCCCCAACGTGCCAAAACACAGCAGGCACAGTCACAGCAGCCCATGCCCTTCTGGATGGCCCCATAACACAGGAGTATTAAACCTCATACCCTCCCCTGACACCTAGGGCCTTTTGGAGGGTTCCATAATGATGTTTTACACCCCAAACTGAGCCCCAGTCTCCCCTCTTCCCCTTTTCTCTGAACCATCACTCCTACCTACTCTACTTGATAGAATTTATTTTGTGATGACTTCGATTTCGTTAAAACAGTTTTGCCATGCGCTCAGCAGTAAAGCAGTGTGTGTAAAATGGACTAAACAGACCGGCTGGCTGATACAAAGAGAACAGACTGAACCAGCCAACCAGGCACAACCAGGATACTGACAGACTGGATACATGGTGACAAGCAGCAAGATGCCCCAGACTTCCACACAGATTCAAGTGTACTCTGAACTCTGTATAGGAGAGACAGCTGAGGAACAGACACAAATGGAGGGTAATAGTGCCCTGTTTTTGGTTGACTTGGAATGTGTCCACTCCTTTTACTAGTGTAGAAAAGCACTGAGGTAGAAGAGATTTCAATGCATTCTAAGTTATTTCTTTGTTAAAAAATATATTTCCCCCATCCCCATTTTCTTTCTTGGTCCATATCTTACAAATCTCCCTCTTCCTTCATTGAGTACAGATCATACAAACATGCTCGTTGGACTTTTTATAAAATGCAATTGACTCAACTATTCTAAAGTTTTTGTGGAATAAATTAGCATTATCTCTGTGTATGAGAGTTTATTTCAAGACTGTTTTGACAGATCATGCAAGAGAGAGAATGGGTTGTTTAACTGACTAGCAGGTGTGAATCTCTGTCTTAAACAACCCACAATCTGAATCAACTGCCAAGAAATCATCTTTACCTGTTCTGTTATATCACACATTCCTTGGCTATGTTCTCAAAATATTCTACGAGGACACCTGTTAAATTTCAATGTATTGGGTCAACAATACCAGTGTGTATAAAGAAGGGGGCTGAGCCCAGTAGACTACATTAGATCTGAAGAGATATTGTTTCAAATTGAGGGGTGTTGTAGCTTGGCTTGTGTTGCTGTACTGTCTGTCTGGGACATGGGCTCAGGGGGAGAGTGGAGGGGACAGAGAGAAGAATATCACTGAACAGGCTCACAGAGATGGATGAAAGAGCAAGGAAAGTGATGCTGAATAGTTGACCACCAAGCCTGATATCTGGACTGAGCTGAAGGTGCTGAGGAACATGGTGGTGGAACAGAGAGTGGAGCTGAGGAACATGGTGGTGGAACAGAGAGTGGAGCTGAGGAACATGGTGGTGGAGCTGAGGAACATGGTGGTGGAACAGAGAGGAGCTGAGGAACATGGCGGTGGAACAGAGTGGAGCTGAGGAACATGGTGGTGGAACAGAGTGGAGCTGAGGAACATGGTGGTGGAGCTGAGGAACATGGTGGTGGAACAGAGTGGAGCTGAGGAACATGGTGGTGGAACAGAGTGGAGCTGAGGAACATGGTGGTGGAACAGAGTGGAGCTGAACATGGTGGTGGAACATGGTGGTGGAACAGAGTGGAGCTGAGGAACATGGTGGTGGAACAGAGTGGAGCTGAGGAACATGGTGGTGGAACAGAGTGGAGCTGAGGAACATGGTGGTGGAACAGAGTGGAGCTGAGGAACATGGTGGTGGAACAGAGTGGAGCTGAGGAACATGGTGGTGGAACAGTGAGTGGAGCTGAGGAACATGGTGGTGGAACAGTGAGTGGAGCTGAGTATCACTAAGACTGAACTGCAGTTCTACAAGAACAAGGTGGAGGAACTGGAGAGACAGAACACAGGTAAAGTAAGACCGCTGTATCTAATGTGATTACTGTAATCAGCAGAGTAGTGGTGTGTTGAATTCAACAGTTTCTTTGTATGATATTGTAGAATTTCAGGCCAGAGTGAGAGCCAGGTAGAGGAGCTGAAGACAAAGAATGCAGGTAATGTAGAGATTTAAATAATACAGTATGTAAAGAGGATGCTATATATTTGGTCCAAATCAGACAAGGAACAGGTTCCCAAAATGGTTCCTATATTAGTAATTTCAGCCCAAGCAGCTACAGGTAGCCGACTGCTTGTTTACACACCAATCTACATGTATAAACACATGTCCAATGGGACCAGATACAGACACTGAGTCCAACATCACTAACAGACTGCTCCAGTGTCTGGTGGCTTTGAGAGACTGATAGTGTTGATCTGTTATTCCTCTGATGCAGGTGTCTTCAGTGCTCCAGTGAGAGGAATACATGGACTTTGGTTTGTTCAAGTATGACCAGGGTGGAATGGAATGGACAGTACAATAGTCACGGAAGGTGACAGTATCTCTCCAATTCTGGGACTCTTGAACTGAAGGAGGGGGGTCTTGGTTTACATGAGTCTCTTATCAGGCTAAAGGATCTATGATGATTCTAATAAACACAGCTCCTTCAGTGACTTCCTGCTCTTTCCTATGTGAGATGAACACCACAAAAGCTGTAATAAAAAGTCCAATCTGTTATAACATTCCATGAAACATTATGACGGTAAAATAAAATGACTTAACGTCTTCTGTTCTGTTGACGTTTGACTGTATTTACTATGATATAGATGAATGTTCAGCTCAGTAGTTTGGGTGGAAGGCAAAGGGCCAGCGTTGGGGGTTAAAGTGGTAATATATTTATTGTATGTAACTACAGACAAAATTAAATAACAGTTCAGATCAACAGTCAGTTTAACTAATCATTTCAAGCAGAAATTGATCAATTACGATGCTAAAGTGAATGTTTAAGTGATAAATCACATCCACTTCATTCTTTCTCTGCTTAATGATAACACTAGCAGCCCATTTAGCCTATTAAAGCTATACTGCTCCCATATTGATCTGTTACACCTATCCATCTACTAACCGACATACAGGCCAGGTCAGTATCACCTAACACAGACGGCAAACTTTAAAGGTACAATCCTGAGTTTGTGTCAGCCCAACAGCAGCCCACCCACTTGGTTTGGTGTAAAGCTTAGAGATGGGTCTAGTCGTGCTTGGTAACATTATTCCTAAAAAAGTTTCAGAAGTTGCACCTGTGCTTGTAGTGAAGAGATGCACTACATGGCAGTTTGGAACTCAGTAGGGAATGTTGAAACTGAGGGCAGACACTTTTTACGCGCTACACCCTTCAGCACTCGGCAGTCCCGTTCTGTGAGCTTGTGTGGCCTGCCACTTTGTGGCTGAGCTGTTGTTGCTCCTAGACGTTTCCACTTCACAATAACAGCACAATAACAGTTGACCGGGGCGGCTCTAGCAGGGCAGAAATTTGACAAACTGACTTGTTGGAAAGGTAGCATCCTATGACGGTGCCACGTTGAAAGCAGTTCTTTGTGTAGGTGAAGAATATAAATGACATTTATATAAATATAAATGTGTAGATGTTTAAGTTCCTCCCTGGTATATCCGGAGAGTTAACTTCCTTGTAATTGCTTGAATAAAATCTTAACTTGAAAATGAGCTCTGCTTGATCCTTGGAACAATTTTTTCTTCAACAGCATACACAGAGGACAGGTGTAGAAAAGCACTATGCCAGAGTGCCGGGGTTAAGGAGGTGACAGGAGTGTCAGGGAGGGAAACTAAATATGCCCCTCGTACACTCGCACACACCTACACTCACACACACACTCCACATCTTGATTCTGGTCTCAGGACTTTCCCTGGGGGGTGTGACCAAAGGTTATTATTAGTGTCTGTCTCAACCGTCTTTCTCTCTCTCAATCTCCTGTATCCTTCTCATATCTCCCCTATCTACTTTCTCCTCTGTCTGTCTCTTTGCTTCTCTGTTCTGTCTTCATTGGTTCATCTAATCTGTCTTTTTCTCTCATCTTGTTTCATTCGTACTTCACTCTCTTACTTTTGTCTCTTCTCTGCCACTCTATTTTTCTTTTTGCTGTTTTCTCGTCCCTCTTGACTTTTGTCTGTTCTGTCTTCCTCTGCACTGCTTTTTGCTCTGTCATTAGTTTCTGTCTCCTCTCTTCAGTCATCTTTCCTGTTTCACTGTTTGGACTTTATCCTTCCTTCTTCGCTGTCTTCTTTACCTACGCTGTATCTTCCTCTCCCCTCTTTTCCCTTATCTTCTTTAATTCCCTCTC
This sequence comes from Oncorhynchus tshawytscha, assembly GCF_018296145.1. Lineage (NCBI taxonomy): Eukaryota > Metazoa > Chordata > Actinopteri > Salmoniformes > Salmonidae > Oncorhynchus > Oncorhynchus tshawytscha. The sequence continues at coordinate 26,848,654 of NC_056451.1, forward strand.
TCTGTTCTGAGTTATGGGGAAGACAGAGTTGTACTCTGTGTATAAGAGCTTTCTGGACTGTCTCTGCCTATCTGTGAGTACCCATCTGCATCTTCCCTCCTCTTCCTCCTCGTCTGCTTCTCTCTTCCATCGTCTCCTTTCCTTCTCTCTTCCATCGTCTCCTTTCCTTCTCTCTCCCATCCCCTCCTTTCCTCTGCTATGCACTGTTCATATGTTCACTGCCTTTTTCTTAATGTTTGAATTCATTTAGTTGTGTTTTGTGAAGTTGGATACAGCTCAGTTTTATTCCTGGCAACCCTTCTCTCTACCTGTGTTCTGCCTCTCTACCACAACTCATAGAGAGAGTCTGTGTGTGTGTTCATTCAGTCTATAAGCCACCCTCTAAGTCAGAGAAAGTTGCCCGCTCAGCACTCTCTCTTTCTCTCTGGCTCTCTCTTTCTCTCAGCACTTTCTCCTTGTGATGTTCTGATATTAATAACAGTCTTAGAATGTAGATGGAAATAGTCACAGAGCTGCTCCATGCAGGCCAGCCAGTCACATGACATTTCTCATTTAGGCCCGTAATACCAGGACAGGACAGGAGAGGGTTTAGGGCTCCACTCTACTGTATGTACAGATAACATAGTCCACTACTGATATAGTCCACTAGTGCATACTCTGTTTAAGTGCAGTTCAGTTAACCAGTTCAGTTCCAGGTGGAAATCCCAAGTCATTACATTCATCAGGAATGGACTGTTTTCTTAAAGAGTTAGGAGGAGCCTGTGGAATTGGATAACATCATCAGGGGCTTGCAACACTAGTCCTCATCTTACAAGCATTTTAGATTATTAAGCAGCTGTTATGTCAGCTGTGTGTGTGTGTGTGTGTGTGTGTGTGTTATTGAGAGGCTCAGTCCAGCTATGATGACGACTTTTGCCCTGTTGTCCCCTCCTCCAAACCCCTGACCTCTGACCCCTAGCGGAGCAGCAGTGAGGGGTCAGGGAAGAACGAGAAGGCCCCTGATGATGGTTACCTGGCCTACCAGAATGGAGACGTTCTACAAGAGAGATGTAGGCTATGTTTACATCTACTAGTCCCTCCCACTATCCTCTAGTCTTCACACATTGAAAAGACAGGATAGGTGAATGTTTTCGAGCCCTCTCATAAAAGAGACTCCTCTACTTCCCAGTCTTTAATTGAATCCCCATGCCTCCATCTCTTCGTCTTCCCCATCAGATGAGGTTATCAGTCTGTTGGGAGAGGGCACCTTTGGGAAGGTGGTGACGTGTGTGGACCGGCGCAGGTATGAGAGGCATTTATAAAATACACATGCACACTCGTAGAGCATCAGGTGGAGCGTGTGCTGGTTGTTAGCTAGCTGTTCTCTGTCTCTCTCTCAGGGCTGGGGCACGTGTAGCTCTGAAGATCATTAAGAACATGGAGAAGTACAGACAAGCTGCTAAACTGGAGATCAATGTCCTGGAGAAAATCAACGAGAAAGACCCACACAACAAACAGTACGGAGTCTGATGGACCAGTAGAAAGTTTGAGAAGTTTTTTTCCCTCACCTTCTGTGGCTTTCTCTTTACTTCTCCCCCCTCTCGCTCTCAGTCAATGTGTTCAGATGCTGGACTGGTTTGACTACCATGGTCATGTGTGTATCTCCATGGAGCTGCTAGCCCTCAGCACTTTTGACTTCCTGAAGGAGAACAACTTCCTGCCGTACTGTATGGATCACATCCGCCAGATGGCCTACCAGATCTGCCTCGCTGTCAACTGTGAGTGTGTCACACACATCTATGTATGCCCATGTGCATGCTGGTAGCTCTCCAGAACCAGGGTTGGTGGTGACTACTTCCATAGACTATGACATTACTTACCAGGGATTGTTTTGTGTCTGGTATTGGTCTCTTTGACCAGAAGAGGGCACTGGTTCATTGATGTAGCTCAGACTACAAGCCTAAAACTCAATTCTGGACCTCAAAGCCAGTTCCACTGCTTTTTTAATTTTTCCCCTCTAATCAGGGACTGATTTAGAGCAATTAAGTATCAGGCAGAACAGAAAAGCAGCAGGCTCTGGACCTCGTAGGGTCAGAGTTAAATACCACTGGTCTACTACATACTGTAGAGGAACTATGGGCAGCAAGTGCAACGCTGGGCCTTTTCACCTTGGCTGTCCAGGTATTATCATGATGGATGCATGGTTTATCTGTTTCCCTCTGCAGTTCTCCATATCAACAAGCTGACCCACACTGACCTCAAACCTGAGAACATCCTGTTTGTCAACTCTGACTACACCATCACTTACAATGCTGAGAAGGTGAGAGGGAGGGGGAGGGCTTTATCCTTCCTTCATCACTCTCTTCTTTACCTACACTGTATCTGGGGGTTTCTCCTTTGGGCAAAAGACCGTCCTCTGTCCTCTCTCTTTTGTCCTCTCTCATCTGTGACCCGGAAACCAATGAGTGGTCGAGGAGTGTGTCAATTTATTAGTAGGCAAAGAAGAGTGTCGTCCCCTCCTCGATAGCCACTTTTCATTGAGGACACTCATGTCTACAGTATCCTACTGCAGAAGAGTTTTGACTTCTGCCACACCCCATTTGAAAGATACCACACCCCATTTGAATCAGGTTTGGTTTTGTCAGAGGAGAAAAACATGCACACTTTAAAAACAATATGCTACGTATTGTTTTAACCATAAACTGTTTTGCATCTTAATTTGTTTTGATCACTTTAAACATTTATTTTGGGATCCACCCCTGTAAACGTCATTTGCCTGATGTGTGGAGAAGGACCGTCTCATTTCAACCCCGGTCACTCTCTTTGCCAATCCTCCTAGATTAACTTTTACCTTATTCAAAATGAGGCAATAGAGGACGAAGGATAGAAGACGGAGGACAGAGGGCGGAGGAGAAAGGGCGGAGGAGAGAGAGGACGGAGGAGAGAGAGGACGGAGGAGAGAGAGGACGGAGGAGAGAGAGGACGGAGGAGAGAGAGGACGGAGGAGAGAGAGGCGGAGGAGAGAGAGGGCGGAGGAGAGAGAGGGCGGAGGAGAGAGAGGGCGGAGGAGAGAGAGGGCGGAGGAGAGAGAGGGCGGAGGAGAGAGAGGGCGGAGGAGAGAGAGGTCGGAGGAGGGAGGAGGGAGGACGGAGGAGGAGGGGAGGACGGAGGAGGGAGGAGAGTGGGCGGAGGATAGTGGGCGGAGGATAGTGGACGGAGGGCGGAGGATGGAGGGCGGAGGATAGTGGGCGGAGGATAGTGGACGGAGGATGGAGGGCGGAGGATGGAGGGCGGAGGAGGGAGGGCGGACCGAGGAGGGCGGACCGAGGAGGGCGGACCGAGGAGGGCGGACCGAGGAGGGCGGACCGAGGAGGGAGGACCGAGGAGGGAGGACCGAGGAGGGAGGACAAAGAAGGTGAGCAAATCTAATTGATAAAATGCCTGTATCTTCCTTTCCCCTCCTTTCTCCCCCTCTCTCTCTGTCCCCCCTCTCTCTCTGTCCCCCCTCTCTCTCTGTCCCCCCCCTCGCTCTCTCTGTCCCCCCACCTCTATTTCTCTCGCTCTCTCAGAAGCGGGATGAGAGGAAAGTGAAGGATACAACAGTAAGGCTGGTGGATTTTGGCAGTGCCACGTTTGACCACGAACACCACAGCACCATCATATCTACACGCCACTACCGTGCTCCTGAAGTTATTCTGGGTAACCTACACACATCACACTCACACACTCTAATCTTGGACTATTGGCTAGTTGAACATTTGTTACTGTTCCAACTCAGAGCTGGGCTGGAGTCATCCGTGTGATGTCTGGAGTATCGGCTGCATCCTGTTTGAGTACTATGAAGGCTTCACCCTATATCAGGTACTGTGTGGACGTGTGTGTGTGGACATGTTTAACTATACTTATGGGGACCAGATGTCCCTACAAGAATAGTAAACAAATACAAATTTGACCAACTGGGGACATTTTGTTAGCCCCCACAACGTCAAATGCTATTTCTTGGGGGTTTAGGGTTAGGGTTAGGGTTAGAGTTAGGATTAGGAGTTAGGGTTAGTTTAAGGGTTATGAGCGAGGGTTAGAATTAAAGTTTGTGTTAAGGTTAGGTTTTGGGGTTAGAGTTACAGTTAGGGGTCAGGGTTTAGGGAAAACAGGATTTTGAATGGGACTGAATTGTGTGTCCCCACAATGTTAGTTACAAAAGACTGTGTGTGTTTGTTGTTTGTGTGATACAAGTGAAAGTGAACTAATTTGGGAGTTTATAGCTTCTGCTGACCAGTGTTTGTGTTTGTCTCAGACCCATGACAACCAGGAGCACCTGGCCATGATGGAGAGAGTACAGGGACCTCTCCCCTCTACGATGATCTGCAAGACCAGGTAACACATGATGACAGTTACACACACACACATACACACTCCTCATAGACACACATACACACTCCTCACAGACACACATACACACTCCTCATAGACACACATACACACTCCTCACAGACACACATACACACTCCTCACAGACACATATATACACTCCTCATAGACACACATACACTCCTCATAGACACACATACACTCCTCATAGACACACATACACACTCCTCATAGACACACATACACACTCCTCATAGACACACATACACACTCCTCATAGACACACATACACACTCCTCATAGACACACATACACACTCCTCATAGACTCACATACACACTCCTCATAGACACATACACACTCCTCATAGACACACATACACACTCCTCACAGACACACATACACAGACACACATACACACTCCTCACAGACACACATACATACACACTCCTCACAGACACACATACACACTCCTCACAGACACACATACACACTCCTCACAGACACACATACACATACACACTCCTCATAGACACACATACACATACACACTCCTCATAGACACACATACACACTCCTCACAGACACACATACACACTCCTCACAGACGCACATACACACTCCTCATAGAGACACATACACATACACACTCCTCATAGACACACATACACACTCCTCATAGACTCACATACACACTCCTCATAGACACACATACACACTCCTCACAGACACACATACACAGACACACAGACACACTCCTCACAGACACACATACACACTCCTCACAGACACACATACACACTCCTCATAGACACACATACACATACACACTCCTCACAGACACACATACACACTCCTCATAGACTTACATACACACTCCTCATAGACACACATACACACTCCTCACAGACACACATACACAGACACACATACACACTCCTCACATACACACATACACACTCCTCACAGACACACATACACACTCCTCACATACACACATACACACTCCTCACAGACACACATACACACTCCTCACAGACACACATACACACTCCTCATAGACACACATACACACTCCTCACAGACACACATACACACTCCTCAAAGACACACATACACACTCCTCACAGACACACATACACACTCCTCATAGACACACATACACACTCCTCACAGACACACATACACATACACACTCCTCATAGAGACACATACACATACACACTCCTCATAGAGACACATACACATACACACTCCTCACAGACACACATACACACTCCTCACAGACACATACACATCACAGACACACATACACACTCTCAGAGACACATACACATACACACTCCTCATAGAGACACATACACATACACACTCCTCATAGACACACATACACACTCCTCATAGACTCACATACACACTCCTCATAGACACACATACACACTCCTCACAGACACACATACACAGACACACATACACACTCCTCACAGACACACATACACACTCCTCACAGACACACATACACACTCCTCATAGACACACATACACATACACACTCCTCACAGACACACATACACACTCCTCATAGACTTACATACACACTCCTCATAGACACACATACACACTCCTCACAGACACACATACACAGACACACATACACACTCCTCACATACACACATACACACTCCTCACAGACACACATACACACTCCTCACATACACACATACACACTCCTCACAGACACACATACACACTCCTCACAGACACACATACACACTCCTCATAGACACACATACACACTCCTCACAGACACACATACACACTCCTCATAGACACACATACACACTCCTCACAGACACACACATACACACTCCTCACAGACACACATACACACTCCTCACAGACACACATACACATACACACTCCTCACAGACACATACACATACACACTCCTCACAGAGACACATACACACACACTCACAGACACACATACACACTCCTCACAGACACACATACACACTCCTCACAGACACACATACACACTCCTCACAGACACACATACACACTCCTCACAGACACACATACACACTCCTCACAGACACACATACACACTCCTCACAGACACACATACACACTCCTCACAGACACACATACACACTCCTCACAGACACACATACACACTCCTCACAGACACACATACACACTCCTCACAGACACACATACACACTCCTCACAGACACACATACACACTCCTCACAGACACAAATACACACTCCTCACAGACACACATACACACTCCTCACAGACACACATACACACTCCTCACAGACACACATACACACTCCTCACAGACACACATACACACTCCTCACAGACACACATACACACTCCTCACAGACACACACACACTCCTCACAGACACACACACTCCTCACAGACACACATACACACTCCTCACAGACACACATACACACTCCTCACAGACACACATACACACTCCTCACAGACACACATACACACTCCTCACAGACACACATACACACTCCTCACAGACACACATACACACTCCTCACAGACACACATACACACTCCTCACAGACACACATACACACTCCTCACAGACACACATCACAGACACACACACACTCCTCACAGACACACATACACACTCCTCACAGACACACATACACACTCCTCACAGACACACATACACACTCCTCACAGACACACATACACACTCCTCACAGACACACATACACACTCCTCACAGACACACATACACTCCTCACAGACACACATACACACTCCTCACAGACACACATACACACTCCTCACAGACACACATACACACTCCTCACAGACACACATCACACACTCCTCACAGACACACAGACACACTCCTCACAGACACACATACACACTCCTCACAGACACACATACACACTCCTCACAGACACACATACACACTCCTCACAGACACACATACACACTCCTCACAGACACACACACACTCCTCACAGACACACATACACACTCCTCACAGACACACATACACACTCCTCACAGACACACATACACACTCCTCACAGACACACATACACACTCCTCACAGACACACATACACACTCCTCACAGACACACATACACACTCCTCACAGACACACATACACACTCCTCACAGACACACATACACACTCCTCACAGACACACATACACACTCCTCACAGACACACATACACACTCCTCACAGACACACATACACACTCCTCACAGACACACTCCTCACAGACACACACACACTCCTCACAGACACACATACACACTCCTCACAGACACGCATACACACTCCTCACAGACACACATACACACTCCTCACAGACACGCATACACACTCCTCACAGACACACATACACACTCCTCACAGACACACATACACACTCCTCACAGACACAAATACACACTCCTCACAGACACAAATACACACTCCTCACAGACACACATACACACTCCTCACAGACACACATACACACTCCTCATAGACACACATACACACTCCTCACAGACACACATACACACTCCTCACAGACACACATACACACTCCTCACAGACACACTCCTCACAGACACACACACACTCCTCACAGACACACATACACACTCCTCACAGACACACTCCTCACAGACACACATACACACTCCTCACAGACACACATACACACTCCTCATAGACACACATACACACTCATCACAGACACACGTACACACTCCTCATAGACACACATACACACTCCTCACAGACACACATACACACTCCTCACAGACACGTACACACTCCTCACAGACACACATACACACTCCTCACAGACACACATACACACTCCTCACAGACACACATACACACTCCTCACAGACACACAAAATATACACTTTGTGTGATTTGTCCTTTCAGGAAGCAGAAGTATTTTCACTGCAGGCGTCTAGACTGGAACGATAACTCCAAGGCAGGACGATTCGTCAAAGACCACATTAAACCTCTATGGGTAAGTTACCCCTGAGATAAAGACACTCTAACCTGAGACTGGACTGGAACGATAACTCCAAGGCAGGACGATGCGTCAAAGACCACATTAAACCTCTATGGGTAAGTTACCCCTGAGATAAAGACACTCTAACCTGAGACTGGACTGGAACGATAACTCCAAGGCAGGACGATGCGTCAAAGACCACATTAAACCTCTATGGGTAAGTTACCCCTGAGATAAAGACACTCTAACCTGAGACTGGACTGGAACGATAACTCCAAGGCAGGACGATGCGTCAAAGACCACATTAAACCTCTATGGGTAAGTTACCCCTGAGATAAAGACACTCTAACCTGAGACTGGACTGGAACGATAACTCCAAGGCAGGACGATACGTCAAAGACCACATTAAACCTCTATGGGTAAGTTACCCCTGAGATAAAGACACTCTAACCTGAGACTGGACTGGTAAAGCCTTAGATACTTGACACCTAAAGACACCCGTCTCAACGTCAACAGTGAGGAGGCGACTCTGGGATGCTGGCCTTCTAGGCAGAGTTCCTCTGTCCAGGTTCTGTGTTCTTTTGCCCATCTTAATCTTTTCTTTTTATTGGCCAGTCTGAGATATGGCTTTTTCTTTGCAACTCTGCCTAGAAGGCCAGCATCCCAGAGTCGCCTCTTCACTGTTGATGTTGAGACTGGTGTTTTGCAGGTACTATTTAATTAATCTGCCAGTTGAGGACTTGTGAGGCGTTTGTTTCTCAAACTAGACACTAATGTACTTGTCCTCTTGCTCAGTTGTGCACCGGGGCCTCCCACTCCTCTTTCTATTCTGGTTAGAGCCATTTTGTGCTGTTCTGTGAAGGGAGTAGTACACAGCGTTGTACAAGATCTTCAGTTTCTTGGCAATTTCTTGCATGGAATAGTCTTCATTTCTCAGAACAAGAATAGACTGACGTGTTTCAGAAGAAAAGTCTTTGTTTCTGGTCCTTTTGAGCCTGTAATCGAAAACCCACAAATGCTGATGCTCCAGATACTCAACTGGTCTAAAGGAGGCCAGTTTTATTGCTTCTTTAATCAGAACTACAGTTTTCAGCTGTGCTAACATAATTGCAAAATGGTTTTCTAATGATCAAGTAGCCTTTTAAAATGATAAACTTGGATTAGCTAACACAACGTGCCATTGGAACACAGGAGTGATGGTGCTGATAATGGGCCTCTGTACTCCTATGTAGATATTCCATCAAAAATCAGCCGTTTCCAGCTACAATAGTCATTTACAACGTTAATAATGTCAACACTGTATTTCTGATCAATTTGATGTTATTTTAATGGACAAAAAAATGTGCTTTTCTTTCAAGAACAAGGACTTTTCTAAGTGACCCCAAAGTTTTGAACGGTAGTGTAGATGCCTTAGATACTTGACACCTGAAGATACCCTCTAACCTGAGGCTGTGCATAGATATCTTAGATAACTTCAGAGAAAAGACATCCTTATTGATGTCTTTGTGTTAGTTGAACCCCTCCTCTCTCTCTCTCTCTCTCTCTCTCTCTTTCTCTCTCTCTTTCTCTCTCTCTACTTCAGAGATACCGGTTATCAGAAGCTAAGGAGCATCATCAGTTTTTTGACCTGTTGGAGAAGATGCTGGAGTACGAGCCCTCCAAACGCCTCTCTCTCTCCTCCGCCCTCCTCCATCCCTTCTTCCTACCACTCCGTAGGGGCAGCAAGGCCTGGGAGAGCACCCAGAACATATGCCGATGACCACTGACCTTTAACCCTTGACATGGATGAGAGGAAGGACAGCCCAACCATGTCATACAACGTGCTGTTGTAATCTGTCAGGAAGTCGTGCTTTGTGACAAACTGGTGTCCGGAATCCCTGTGTATTATGAGGGAAATAGGCTAATCTAATCTCAGTGTTTGGGGCAAATGTATCCTTCTCCACCTTTAACATAAAAAATGGAATGGAGAGAGTCTGTCACTTCCCTTTAGGGTTTGATTCAGTGGAGGCTGCAGAGGGGAGGACAGGCTCATAATAATGGCTGGAACGGAGTGAATGGAATGGCATCAAACCAGGTGTTTGATGTATTTGATATCATTCTACTCATTTTGCTCCATCCCTCCTCCCCTCCATCTCCTCCCCTCCCCTCAAGGCAGTGTCCTTACGCTGATTGACAGCTTCGCTGCACAGTGGAGGCGGGCCTAGTGATACATGCATTATGTATGTAGAGCACACTGTTTTAACTGCAGCGTAACATTACACACACACACACACACTCTAACTATTACAGTTTTATTTTTGTAACGCTGTAACTGGAGATTGTTGTTGACACTTTTGTTTATGAGCTGTATAAACTGTTTATTAATCTATAATAATGTTGCATTTGCACAGATGGGCTCATTGCTCCCTACAACACACACACACACACACACAGCATTTATTTTTGTAACACTAACGGGAGAGATTGGTGGAATGACTTGAATAAACCGTTTATTTATGGTGCTATAATAATATGAACCCTTCTACTGATATATATCCTACTAGCTGAATCACACAGACACCAACACACCACCCTGTGCTCCATTTGGACCCTGGCTTCAGAATTAGATTTATTGCAAGCTTAGTAGGGAGCATGGCCATAAGGCTATATACACACACACAGAGACAGAGAGAGAGAGAGAGAGAGAGAGTCTTGATGAGTTTTCTTTCTTCAGCCTTGGCAGTGCTGAGAGGTGGCTTTAAGGCAGTGCTGAGAGGTGGCTTTAAGGCAGTGCTGAGAGGTGGCTTTAAGGCAGTGCTGAGAGGTGGCTTTAAGGCAGTGCTGAGAGGTGGCTTTAAGGCAGTGCTGAGAGGTGGCTTTAAGGCAGTGCTGAGAGGTGGCTTTAAGGCAGTGCTGAGAGGTGGCTTTAAGGCAGTGCTGAGAGGTGGCTTTAAGGCAGTGCTGAACGTAAGCTCAGTCTGAAAGTCAACGTATGATTAATGTAGTGAGACCTCAACCGTCTATATCTGAGTGTAGAGAGAGACACTGACAGAGGAAGTGTGTGTGAGTCAGCATGTGTGTGTGACCGACTATTAGTTGAACATTTTATTCTCATGTGTTTGAGTGTGTGAAGCTCACAGGGGAAGCACATGTGTGTTTCCTATGTCTCTGTGTGTCTTGTCAGTGAGAGCAGTCCAAGACTGAGTCATGGTAATTCACACACACTAACATTAGACAGCCCTGTTATTGTACTGGTCTGAAAGGAATGACCTCAGTACATCCCTGACCTGTGCGTGTGTATAAGAGAGAAAGAGGGAGAAACAGTGTGTGTGTTTGTGTGTTTGTTTGTTTGTGTGCGTGCGTGCTTTGGTCATGTTGGCCGCCCTTCACATGCTGGACACTGATCCACAGTGGAATCCCTTAAGAAGCTCAGACATCAGTGACTCTGGAAGCTCCAACACACATACACCACAGGAGGTTGGTGGTACCTTAACTGGGGAGGACAGGCTCGTGGGAATGTCTGGAGCGGAATACTGGGAATGGTATCAAATACATTAAACACCTGGTTTCCATTTGTCTGTTCCAGCCATTATTATGAGCCGTCCTCCCCTCAGCAGCCTCCACTGACATACACACTTTACACCCTGCTAACCGTCCACCTTCCTCCTGGACTCACTGGACTCCTTAATGTCTTGCTGTCCCATGTGTCCCTGTACTCTGTCTTACCCCCTCCCCCAGCCCCCCACCCTCCTTATGTTTGCTTGATGTTTTTTGTCATTTTCTGTCTGCTGTCTCTGTTTCTCTCTTCTTGATTTCTCTGTTGTCTCTTGTCTTATTATTATGTTGTTTTGTAAAGTGTTGTGACTTTGTTAAATGCACTTTAAATAAATTCAGATTTTATTTGATTTTTTTACAAACACATTACACAGTTTGTATAACATCTATCTTTATCATGAAAGATCCCATGTAACTACTATTCTCCTCACAGTAGTTTCTAAGTATTATGTCCCTCTAAAGACACTGTAGTGTCCCTACCCAGCATCTGTGTGGTACATTGAAAGGTGTTAATGTTGCCCGTTGACTTATCTCACCCTCTCTGGCAGTAGGATGTCGTCAGTTTCAAATTTCTCCCCCTAGCGGTTATAATTATAGAAGAGCTGGTCCTAAATCTGTGCATAAGGATCTGTGACAGAGAGGCTGTGGGGGCTCTCCTCCATCTCGTTAAGGAATTAATGGTGTCCTCATCTGTCACAAACCAAGGCCCAGGGGGTTGGAGGTGAAGAGGGGGAGGGGAGAAGGGGAGGTTGGATTGACTTGGCGAACCTTGAGGGCCCCACACACACACTCTCTCCCTCCATTCCCCATGTCCTGTCAAATATGTCCTGGCTGAGCTTGAACTGTACAGATCTACTATCTTAATTTCATCACTATGTTGTTGCAGAGCACTTCCTGCGCAGCAGGAAATGCAAACTTGTAGTGTGTTCAAGGTTTAAAAAGGCTTCTAAAGTTTATAATTCCCACTTAAATATGTCAGATTTGATTTGCCCTAATGACCAATGTATTAATCCCTACAAAATTGTCCATAAATTATAACCCACATAATAATTCACAATTCCTGATGCAGCAGGAGAAGATGAATGGACACCAAGCCAAAGGGAACAGCTGGTCACCTGATGTCCTTCTCAGGGTTCTGTCACAGCTTTATGTCTCCTTTCTTTGTGTTTTTAGTTTGTATAACGCTACAGACACACACACACACCTACACACACACACACACACACCTACACACACACACACACACCTACACACACACACACACACACCTACACACACACACACACCTACACACACACACACGTGTATTCCTGGCACTAGCCACACACGGCTAGTAAAACAGACTGTCTGTGTCCTGACAACTGCTCTTTCTGTCCGTCTCACAACAGACCTGAGATAAACAGGGGTCATATCGCTTCTTTCAATGCTCTCTACTCCCTCACCATCCCTCCGTCCATCCCTCCCTCCCATACCTCCATCCATCCCTCCCATACCTCCATCTCTCCCATCCCTCCATCCATCCCTCCCATACCTCCATCCCTCCCATCCCTCCATCCATACCCCATCCATCCCTCCCATACCTCCATCTCTCCCATCCCTCCATCCATCCCTCCCATACCTCCATCCCTCCCATCCCTCCATCCATACCCCATCCATCCCTCCCATACCTCCATCCCTCCCATCCCTCCCATACCTCCATCCCTCCCATCCCTCCACCCATCCCTCCCATACCTCCATCCGTGCCTCCATCCCTCCCATACCTCCATCCCTCTATCCATACCTCCATCCCTCCCATACCATCCCTCCATCCCTTCATCCATCCACCCATCCCTCCATCCATCCCTTCATCCCTCCATCCCTCCCATACCTCCATCCCTTCATCCATCCCTCCATCCCTCCTCCCCTCCATCTGTACCTCCATCCCTCCCATACCTCCATCCCTTCATCCATCCCTCCATCCCTCCTCCCCTCCATCTGTACCTCCATCCCTCCCATCCCTCCATCCATACCCCATCCATTCCTCCCATACATCCATCCCTCCCATCCCTCCATCCATCCCTCCCATCCCTCCATCCATCCCTCCCATACCTCCATCCATCCCTCCCATACCTCCATCCCTCCCATCCCTCCACCCATCCCTCCCATACCTCCATCTGTACCTCCATCCCTCCCATCCCTCCCATACCTCCATCCCTCTATCCCTCCATCCATACCTCCATCCCTCCCATACCATCCCTCCATCCCTTCATCCATCCACCCATCCCTCCATCCATCCCTTCATCTCTCCCATACCTCCATCCCTTCATCCATCCCTCCATCCCTCCTCCCCTCCATCGGTACCTCCATCCCTCCCATCCCTCCATCCCTCCCTCCATCCCTCCCTCCCTCCCTTTCCATCACCTGTTCTCTCTATCTGCTGTGTCTGAGTACCTGGAATGACTTGCCCTGTCAGTCTCAGGTGGTTTACATAAGCAAACAATTGGGGAAACGCTGCAGAGTGCACACTGTTATGTTTCCAAGCCTGTTGAAGATCCATAATGGTTGAAGTGGTGCTGTTTGAGACTAGAACAGAATCTAGAGTATGAGAAGACATTGTCCTTTTTCCTCATTCCTGCCCCTTTTGCTGGATGGTCTTCAGATCAGTATGTAGTAACTACTGTCTTCTGCTCTGAACAGACTGCTGTCTCATACTGACAGACTGACTTTCCCTCACGCCGTCTATCTCTCTCTGTCTGCCTCTATATTCCTGTCCATCCATCTCCCATTATCTACTGAACTCAGAGCCCTTCCATCCATCTGGCCTGTCTTAAACCTCCACCGTCATCCTGATCACAGCTGGTTAAACCTGATCGAAGATCACTTTGTCTTTCTTCCTTCTAATGGTTGGAGATTGGGTATTGGGATTGCATAAACAGATCCCAGACCTGTGCTTAAGGCATCATCTACTTAGAAAGCGTGAGGGATGGTAACATGTTGGAACTTTTTAAAGGTAATAATACCCTGCCATCCTTTCTGTTTGTCACACAAGCACACAGTCAGTCAGGAGAGTGTCTAACCCAACATGACATCAGCTAATGTGTCTCTAAGTCTACTTCATACACAGTGTGCAGTCCCTGTTTCTGCTAATGAGATTCCCCTCGTTAAGTCCATAAGGAGGTCATCTCAAGGGGGGTAATAGTAAAGAGGGAGGGGTATAGAGGATGAGGGGGAATGGTTTGAGTAGTAGATCCTCGGGGAGGAAAGCTGTTATTTTCACCTGAGAGGGCAATAGAACACACAGCACAAGGGGTGGAGGAGAGCAGGAAGAACTTTGTCTGTGGGGTTGCTCTTCTCATTGCCTTCAGTTGACCTCAAGGCTTTGTGGAACTGGACTATGGGACACGGTTAGCTACAGTATATGGCCTCTGGCTGAAGCTCTAAGGACTTTATGGGTGTTTGAGGCTCAGGCCTACTGTGGATGTCTGGGTAAGGAAGTACTGGACTGGGCTTGTTGTGTGTGTCTATCTGAAACGCTGCACATGCTGTCTGGGTGTAATCTCTAACTGCCTGTCTGTGTCCTTGTCCTTGCAGGTACTGAGCCCCTGAGTCATTGTCTATGAATACACTGGCTGTCTGTACTGTAGTGAGTGTGTCCAAGACAGCTAACCTCAAGGAGGAAGATGTGGGAGATGCGCACAGACACAAACATATGTCCTACAGAACATGAATGAAAAATAACACTCTTTGATGCTTCTGAGTGTGAAGTAACACAGATAGGTTACACTACAGAGAGTTCTGGACGTACCCTCTCTTTCTCTCTTTCTCTTTCTCTCTCTCACATACACACACACACACACACACACACACACACACACACACACACACACACCCTGAGACATGGATACTATGGTGAAGCAGTCTCTGGCGGTGCCCATAAAGAAGCTGTCCAGCTGTGTGACAGGAGTGAAGGAGAGAGAGGTGTGGGCCAGGCGCAGGGCCAAGAGGGGGACAGGAGGAGTAAAGAGCAGCCCTCCACGGACGGGACAGACCTCCGTCACACGCTCCTACCAAGCTGACCTGGAGAAGGAGAGGTGAGTGACCGAAAACATAACTACAACATGACCACTGTGGTCACTGTGGAGATTAGAAACAACACCATGAGGAGATTATGGATGAAAACCAGCTTGGTAACAGACAGGTTGGGGGTTGGCGGTGATGGGTTTTAGGGCAGGGATGTATTTATGTTTGTGTGTGTGTCTGTCTATGTGTTACATGTAGTTGTGTTGATTCCAGGAAGCTGAGGGAAACCCTGAATGCTCAGAAGCATGCAGAGAGAGCCGCCATGAGGGATCACTTCAGGAAGAAGTACCAGCTCTCCAAGGTTAGTGTGTTGCATTAGCAGAACAAATTATACCCCTATCTCCTAGCCCCTATCTCCTAGCCCCTATCTCCTAGCCCCTATATCCTAGCCCCTATCTCCTAGACCCTATCTCCTAGACCCTAGCCCCTATCTCCTAGCCCCTATCTCCTAGCCCCTATCTCCTAGCCCCTATCTCCTATACCCTATCTCCTATACCCTATCTCCTAGACCCTATCTCCTATCTCCTAGCCCTTAGCCCCTATCTCCTAGCCCCTATCTCCTATCTCCTAGCCCTTAGCCCCTATCTCCTAGCCCCTAGCCCCTAGCCCCTAGACCCTATCTCCTATCTCCTAGCCCCTATCTCCTACCCCTAGCCCCTAGCCCATAGACCCTAGCTCCTAGCCCCTAGCCCATAGACCCTAGCTCCTAGCCCCTAGACCCTATCTCCTATCTCCTAGCCCCTAGCTCCTAGCCCCATACCCATAACCCTTAAAGCAGTGCTATATTTAAACTGTATTTTTTCCTTGTCACCCTACCCCTCTCTTCCCAACTCTCTTCCCAACTCACTTCCCAACCCCCCAGAGTTCCAAGGACACCAGCCACCTGAGTGCGGCGCAAGGGAAAGTGGCACTCCCCCGTCAACTGGCTAAACTGATTGGTCCTGAGACCCCGGCCAAGGACGATGGCTACAGCCTGCTGAGCGCCTTCCAAGGACTCAACTTCAACATGGGGATGCTTGGAGGCAAGCAGACCAAGTCGTCCACTCCAATGTCAGTCAACGGAGAGGCCTGCAAAGTCATGTGATCAAAGAGAACATACTAGATACTACACAGAATCAACCTGCAACATGCTAAAAACATGCCTTATGCCTAAATGATGAAGAATAACATTTTAACACAACATAGTAGCAGATTGGAGGGAACACATTGACAGACGACTTTGTCACACTTTATCTCCTTATCTGTCTTTAACTCTCTCTCTCTCTCTTCCCCCCCTCTCCCTCTCTCTCTCTTCCCCCTCTCCCTCTCTCTCTCCACCCCTCTCTCTCCACCCCCTCTCTCTCACTCTCCCTCTCTCTCTTCACCCTTACTCTCTCTCTCTTCACACCCCCTCTCTCTCTCTTCACCCCTCTCTCTCCACCACTCTCTCCCTTTCTCTCTTTCTTCACCCCCTGCTCTCTCTCTCTCCACCCCTCTCTCTCCACCCCCTCTCTCTCTCTCTCCCTCTCTCTCTTCACCCTTACTCTCTCTCTCTTCACACCCCCTCTCTCTCGCTCTCTCTCTCTTTTCACCCCTCTCTCTCCACCTCTCTCTCCCTTCCTCTCTTTCTTCACCCCCGCTCTCTCTCTCTTCACCCTTCTCTCTCTCTTCACCCGCCTCTCTCTCTCCCTCTCTCACACACCAACCGCCCCCCCCCTCTCACTCTCAATTCAATTCAAGGGCTTTATTGGCATGGAAAACACGTGTTAACATTGCCAAAGCAAGTGAGGTAGATAATATGTAA